>NC_069503.1:261514239-261546739 GCF_027579735.1 Bombina bombina
AATATTAATTAAATAAATCTAAATAATATTTCTCTTATTAACTAAATTAATTCTATTTAAAACTAAATACTTACCTATAAAATAAACCCTAATATAGCTACAATATAAATAATAATTATATTGTAGCTATCTTAGGATTTATTTTTATTTTGCAGGTAACTTTCAATTTATTTTAACTAGGTACAATAGCTATTAAATAGTTATTAACTATTTAATAGCTTACCTAGCTAAAATAAAGAGAAATTTACCTGTAAAATAAACCCTAAGATAGCTACAGTGTAATTAATAATTACATTGTAGCTATTTTAGGATTTATATTTATTTTACAGGTAACTTTGTATTTATTTTAGCTAGTTATTAAATAGTTATTAACTATTTAATAACTACCTAGCTAAAAGAAATACAAAATTACCTTAAAATAAATCCTAACCTAAGTTACAATTAAACCTAACACTACACTATCATTACATTAATTAAATAAATTAAATACAAATAACTACAATTAAATACAATTACATAAACTAACTAAAGTACAAAAAATAAAAAAAGCAAAGTTACAAAAAAATAAAAAATAAAAATAAATAATAAATATTACAACAATTTTAAGCTAATTACACCTAATCTAAGCCCCCTAATAAAATAACAAAGCCCCCCAAAATAAAAAAATGCCCTACCCTATTCTACATTAAAAAAGTTAAAAGCTCTTTTACCTTACCAGCCCTTAAAAGGGCCTTTTGCAGGGCATGCCCCAAAGAAAACTGCTCTTTTGCCTGTAAAAGAAAAATACAACCCCCCCCCCAACATTAAAACCCACCACCCACATACCCCTAATCTAAACCAAACCCCCCTTAAAAAAAACTAACACTACCCCCCTGAAGATCATCCTACCTTGAGTTGTCTTCAGCCAGCCGACCCACCGATGGAACCGAAGAGGAGATCCGGAGCGGCAGAAGTGATCCTCCAAGGGGCGCTGAAGAAGTCTTCCATCCGATGAAGTCATCATCCAGGCGGCGCTGAAGAAGTCTTCCATCCGGGCGATGTCATCTTCCAAGCGGCGCTGAAGAAGTCTTCCATCCGGGCGATGTCATCTTCCAAGCGGGGTCTTCAATCTTCTTTCTTCAGGATCCATCTTCATCCCGCCGATGCGGAACATCCTTCTTCCCCGAAGGACTAACGACGAATGAAGGCTCCTTTAAGGGACGTCATCCAAGATGGCGTCCCTTCAATTTCGATTGGCTGATAGGATTCTATCAGCCAATCGGAATTAAGGTAGGAAAAATCTGATTGGCTGATTGGATCAGCCAATCGGATTGAACTTCAATCTGATTGGCTGATTCAATAAGCCAATCAGATTTTTCCTAATAACTATTTTTCCTAATAACTATTTAATAGCTATTGTACCTAGTTAAAATAAATACAAAGTTACCTGTAAAATAAATATAAATCCTAAAATAGCTACAATGTAATTATTAATTACATTGTACCTATCTTAGGGTTTATTTTACAGGTAAGTATTTAGTTTTAAATAGAAATAATTTATTAAACTATAGTGTAGTGTTAGGTGTAATTGTAACTTGGGTTAGCATTTATTTTACAGGTAAATTTCTCTTTATTTTAGCTAGGTAAGCTATTAAATAGTTAATAACTATTTAATAGCTATTGTACCTAGTTAAAATAAATTGAAATTTGCCTGTAAAATAAATATAAATCCTAAGATAGCTACAATATAATTATTATTTATATTGTAGCTATATTAGGGTTTATTTTAAAGGTAAGTATTTAGTTTTAAATAGGATTCATTTAGTTAATAATAGAAATATTATTTAGATTTATTTAATTAATATTTAAGTTGGGGGTGTTAGGGTTAGGGTTACACTTAGGTTTAGGGGTTAATACATATATTATAGTTGTGGCGGGGTCAGGGAGCGGCGGTTTAGGGGTTAATACATATATTATAGTTGCGGCGGGGTCAGGGAGCGGCGGTTTAGGGGTTAACATATTTATTATAGCTTGCGGTGGGCTCCGGGAGCGGCGGTTTAGGGGTTAATCATTTTATTAGAGTGGCGGTGGGCTCCGGGAGCGGCGGTTTAGGGGTAATAACTTTATTTAGTTTCGGCGGTGTAGGGGGGCAGATTAGGGGTGTTTAGACTTGGGGTACATGTTAGGGTGTTAGGTGTAGACAGCTCCCATAGGAATCAATGGGATGTCTGGCAGCAGCGAACATGAACTTTCGCTATGGTCAGACTCCCATTGATTCCTATGGGATCCGCCGCCTCCAGGGCGGCGGAGTGAAAACCAGGTACCCTGGGCCAGAAAAGTGCCGAGCGTACCTGCTAGTTTTTTGATAACTAGCAAAAGTAGTCAGATTGTGCCGCACTTGTGTGCGGAACATCTGGAGTGACGTAAGAATCGATCTGTGTCGGACTGAGTCCGGAGGATCGAAGCTTACGTCACTAAATTCTACTTTTGCCGGTCTGTCTCTAGCCTTTGATAACTAAGGCAGCGTATTTGAGGTTGACGGCTTGATAACTACCCCCCATTGTGTCTTCTTAGGAGCACTTCGAAAAGGCTCTCTCGTGAACGAATTTGGACTGTGCATGCACACAGGCTCTTTCTCTATAAAAACCCGGTCACAATGGCGCAGTCTCATTTAAGGGTCTAGTAGACAGATACACTATAATAAAGCAGTATGTTCATCATTTACAGTTTAGGTAACATTAAAATATAATATTAGAAGATATTAAAAGTCCTTTGCATAGAAACCCGTTGTCACCATCTTCAGTTTACGCCAAAACGGAAGTGATGCTTTAACAAATAGTAGAAATAAATATTTTAAAAAAGAAAACAATACTTGTGAAAGTTTAAATTGAAACAATTTAGTGATATAAAAATGGTGTCACATTCTGGAATTTTTTCTTAAAATACAATTAATAAAACAGTTTACTATACAGCATTTAAAGGGACAGTCAAGCCCAAAATAAACTTTCATGATTCAGATAGGACATGTAATTTTAAAAAACTTTCCAATTTACTTTTATCACAAATATTTCTTTGTTCTTCTGGTATTCTTAGCTGAAGGTTTAACCTAGGAGGCTCATATGCTAATTTCTTAGACCTTGAAGGCCGCCTCTAATCTGAATGCATTTTGACAGTTTTTCTCCACTAGAGGGCATTAGTTCATGTGTGTCATATAGATAACATTGAGCTCATGCACGTGAAGTTACCTAGGAGTCAGAACTGATTGGCTAATAAGCAAGTCTGTCAAAAGAACTGAAATAAGGGGGCAGTTTGCATAGGCTTAGATACAAGGTAATTACAGAGGTACAATGTGTATTATTCAAACTGTGTTGGTTATGCAAATCTGGGGAATGGGTAATAAAAGGATTGCAAACAAAGTGTATTACACGCGGTATAGCTGCGTCTGGAACCGGAACCGGTATGTGCTGTGAATTCCTCCAATGACAGAAGCTGTCAGAGTGCCGTAGCCGCGGTCTAATCCGTGACCGCAAGTAGCAATACAGACTAGGAAGGCAGGGTGGCAGGCACTACTGTAATAACCAGGCGCAAGTAGAAATATATGATTACAAGTATATGAACTTTAATGAAAATATATATATATATAAAATACATGATAGGCATGACACAGAATAGGGGAAGAAAGTAGAACAGGTGCCTGACGTGTTTCGCGCCCCCTAGTGGCGCTTATTCATAGGCTAAGGTGCAAGGGAAGTGAGACCTATTTAAAGGATGAAACATTAACCCTTCCAGTGCTGACAAAAAATGTTAAAATCACAATAGTTATTAAAAACATACACAAATTTACAATGAGATCTATGTACAAAAAACATCCAGTCTCAGTTAAAAAACACAAGTTAATATATGAAGATACTAACACTTATTATGTCATACTGCTGTTATTGAAAAATATTTTTATGATAAGGGAAGAAATGAATAAATAGACATTTGTAAACAACATGTGTTAAAGCTACTTATTACCAATTCCCAGTAAGCATTAAATATAAATTCATTATTACACCTATGTTCTAATTATCTATTATGTAGTTAATGACACATTCTTTATTCATACCTTTAGGGTAACGTTTATTTAGTTTAATTATCCAAAAGTTTTCTTTTTTATCAAGAATTTGATCTTTATTACCCCCTCTAGGTGGAATAATGGCTATGTCTATTATCTGAACTGACATGTCCGCCATTTGTGTGAAATGTATACCGTTGAAGTGGTTGGCTACTGCCGAATCTTTACAGTAATTTTTAACGTCCCTAACATGTTCTCCGAACCTAGTTCTGACTTCTCGTGAGGTTTTACCCACGTATTGACATTTACAAATATTACAAGTCAGGAGATAGATTGCAAATTTTGTTTTACAATTAGCATAAAAATGTATGCCATATTGTTTATTGTCTACACTAGAGGAGAACTGATCACCTTTAATAAGATGGAGACAAGTGGTACATTCTCTGCTTCCACACTTAAAAGTGCCTATCTTAGATAGCCAGTCTCCTGATCTAAGACTGTTGTTGTCTTGAACTAAACTTGGGGCAAGTACTCTCCCTAATGTTTTTGGTCTTTTGGGGACAAACCTAAAGTTCTTAACAAAAGGTTTTAAAACTTCATCTCCTAGCAATATGTGTGAATGTTTTTTTAGAATTTTAACCACAGCATTATAATGTAGCCTTTACAACATGTTCAGGGTGTTGAGATGCTGCATGCAAGATGGTGTTGTCCGCTATTGGTTTTCTATAGGTTTGGGTAACTATTTGATTATCAAGTATCATCAAAGTTAAATCTAAATAGTTGATTTGCTGTCTATTGTGTTCCCCGGTAAATTGTAAACCCATCAGATTATTACTCAAATAAGCCAATAAGTCCTCAAGGATAATTTCTTTCCTTTCATCTTTAACTATCAACAGCAAATCATCTATGTAGCGAACAAAAAGTACTACTTGTTCCATCCAAGGGTTGTTTGTAGAAAAAATGTATGACAGTTCCCACCATGCCACATAAATGTTTGCAAATGCCGGGGCAAATTTAGCCCTCATGGCAGTCCCTCTTATCTGCAAGTAGTACTCATTGTTGAACATAAAATAATTATGTGAAAGTAGAAATTGCAGGACTTCACATATATAATTCCTATCCTGATCCATCAAACCTGTCTCTTTCTTCAAAAAATATTCAACAGCTCTAATGCCTGAATTTTGGGGTATACTGGTGTAGAGTGAAATAATATCCGCAGTGATCCAGCTGTAATTAGATTGCCATTCAATAGTATCTAGTGTTGTTAACAAATGAGATGTATCCCTCAAATAGCTAAGCTGTCTTTTTGCTATGGGCTGCAGTATGGTATCCATCCATTCTCCTAAAGGTTCCAATAAGGAGCCAATACCCGCAACTATGGGTTTACCTGGTGGGCATTTACTATCCTTATGTATTTTTGGTACATGATGGAATAGTGGTGTAATAGGATGCTCAGGAACCAATATTTCCATATCTTCAGTTTTAAAAATGCCCAAAAGTATACCATCTTCAACAAGCTTACCCATCTCCTTTTTAAAGACATGAACTGGATTATATGGAAACAACTTATATACACTGGTATCAGAAAGCTGTCTCTGCGCCTCGCCAAAGTAATAAGATTTATCCATGACTACGATACTGCCACCCTTATCAGAATTTCTGATCAAAATATCACTA
The DNA here is from genome assembly GCF_027579735.1 of Bombina bombina. Taxonomy (NCBI): domain Eukaryota; kingdom Metazoa; phylum Chordata; class Amphibia; order Anura; family Bombinatoridae; genus Bombina; species Bombina bombina. Next base: position 261,519,953 of record NC_069503.1, read on the forward strand.
TTATCTTTCAAGGTATTTATAGCAATACGTTCCTGATATTTAAGATTTCGGGTGACAGCATCGTTGCCAAGGCTAACTTCAGCATCAAGTTTGAGTATATAATCTTGAACCAATCTCTGGTAGGCATTGACCATAGGGCCCCTAAAATTAATAGGATAAAACTTCGACCCATATTTCTTAGGTCTCTCAAGTTTTTCCTTGGGGCTCTCATGATCACTGCCCTCCATATTATACAGTTCATTAAGAGTTGCAAACAGAACATGCATTAATAAATGGTAAATGTGGGGATATATTATCAACATTAGATTCATCCCTGTTCAATATTTAATGCTTACTGGGAATTGGTAATAAGTAGCTTTAACACATATTGTTTACAAATGTCTATTTATTCATTTCTTCCCTTATCATAAAAATATTTTTCAATAACGGCAGTATGACATAATAAGCGTTAGTATCTTCATATATTAACTTGTGCTTTTTAACTGGGATGTTTTTTGTACATAGACATTGTAAATTTGTGTATGTTTTTAATAACTATTGTGATTTGAAATTTTTTTGGCAGCACTTGAAGGGTTAATGTTTCATCCTTTAAATAGGTCTCACTTCCCTTGCACCTTAGCCTATGAATAAGCGCCACTAGGGGGCGCGAAACACGTCAGGCACCTGTTCTACTTTCTTCCCCTATTCTGTGTAATGCCTATCATGTATTTTATATATATATATTTTCATTAAAGTTCATATTCTTTTAATCATATATTTCTACTTGCGCCTGGTTATTACAGTAGTGCCTGCCAACCTGCCTTCCTAGTCTGTATTGCTACTTGCGGTCACGGATTAGACCGCGGATACAGCACTCTGCCAGCTTCTGTCATTGGAGGAATTCACAGCACATACCGGTTCCGGTTCCGGATGCAGCTATACAGCGTGTAATACACTTAGGCCTAGATTTGGAGTTTGGTGGTAGCCGTGAAAAGCAGCGTTAGAGACTCCTAACGCTGGTTTTAGGCTACCGCCGGTATTTGGAGTCATTCAAAAAAGGGTCTAACGCTCACTTTTCAGCCGCGACTTTTCCATACCGCAGATCCCCTTACGTCAATTGCGTATCCTATCTTTTCAATGGGATCTTTCTAACTCCGGTATTTAGAGTCGTGTCTGAAGTGAGCGTTAGAAATCTAACGACAAAACTCCAGCCGCAGAAAAAAGTCAGTAGTTAAGAGCTTTCTGGGCTAACGCCGGTTCATAAAGCTCTTAACTACTGTGCTCTAAAGTACACTAACACCCATAAACTACCTATGTACCCCTAAACCGAGGTCCCCCCACATCGCCGCCACTCGATTAAATTTTTTTAACCCCTAATCTGCCGACCGCCACCTACGTTATACTTATGTACCCCTAATCTGCTGCCCCTAACACCGCCGACCCCTGTATTATATTTATTAACCCCTAACCTGCCCCCCACAACATCGCCGCCAGCTACCTACAATAATTAACCCCTAATCTGCCGACCGCAAAGCGCCGCCACCTACATTATAGCTATGTACCCCTAATCTGCTGCCCCTAACACTGCCGACTCCTATATTATATTTATTAACCCCTAATCTGCCGCCCTCAACGTCGCCTCCACCTGCCTACACTTATTAACCCCTAATCTGCCGAGCGGACCACACCGCTATTATAATAAAGTTATTAACCCCTAATCCGCCTCACTAACCCTATAATAAATAGTATTAACCCCTAATCTGCCCTCCCTAACATCGCCGACACCTAACTTCAAACATTAACCCCTAATCTGCCGACCGGAGCTCACCGCTATTCTAATAAATGTATTAACCCCTAAATCTAAGTCTAACCCTAACACTAACACCCCCCTAAGTTAAATATAATTTAAATCTAACAAAATTAATTAACTCTTATTAAATAAATTATTCCTATTTAAAGCTAAATACTTACCTGTAAAATAAATCCTAATATAGCTACAATATAAATTATAATTATATTATAGCTATTTTAGGATTTATATTTATTTTACAGGTAACTTTGTATTTATTTTAACCAGGTACAATAGCTATTAAATAGTTAAGAACTATTTAATAGCTACCTAGTTAAAATAATTACAAAATTACCTGTAAAATAAATCCTAACCTAAGTTACAATTAAACCTAACACTACACTATTTATAAATAAATTAAATTAAATACCTACAATTACCTACAATTAAACCTAACACTACACTATCAATAAATAAATTAAATACAATTCCTACAAATAACTACAATGAAATAAACTAACTAAGTTACAAAAAATAAAAAAATATTTACAAACATTAGAAAAATATTACAACAATTTTAAACTAATTACACCTACTTTAAGTCCCCTAATAAAATAACAAAGCCCCCCAAAATAAAAAAATGCCCTACCCTATTCTAAATTACTAAAGTTCAAAGCTCTTTTACCTTACCAGCTCTGAACAGGGCCATTTGCGGGGCATGCCCCAAGAAGTTCAGCTCTTTTGCCTGTAAAAAAAAACATACAATGCCCCCCCCAACATTACAACCCACCACCCACATACCCCTAATCTAACCCAAACCCCCCTTAAATAAACCTAACACTAAGCCCCTCAAGATCTTCCTACCTTATCTTCACCATACCAGGTTCACCGATCGATCCAGAAGAGTTCCTCCGATGTCCTGATCCAAGCCCAAGCGGGGGGCTGAAGAGGTCCATGATCCGGCTGAAGTCATCATCCAAGCGGGAGCTGAAGAGGTCCATGATCCGGCTGAAGTCTTCATCCAAGCGGGAGCTGAAGAGGTCCATGATCCGGATGAAGTCTTCTATCAACGGCATCTTCAATCTTCTTTCTTCGGGAGCCATCATCTTCCATCCAACGCGGAACATCCTCTTCTCCCGACGCCTACTAGCCGAATGATGGTTCCTTTAAATGACGTCATCCAAGATGGCGTCCCTCGAATTCCGATTGGCTGATAGGATTCTATCAGCCAATCGGAATTAAGGTAGGAAAATTCTGATTGGCTGATGGAATCAGCCAATCAGAATCAAGTTCAATCCGATTGGCTGATCCGATCAGCCAATCAGATTGAGCTCGCATTCTATTGGCTGATCGGAACAGACAATAGAATGCGAGCTCAATCTGATTGGCTGATTGAATCAGCCAATCGGATTGAACTTGATTCTGATTGGCTGATTCCGCTTGGGCTTGGATCAGGACATCGGAGGAGCTCTTCTGGATCGATCGGTGAACCTGGTATGGTGAAGATAAGGTAGGAAGATCTTCAGGGGCTTAGTGTTAGGTTTATTTAAGGGGGGTTTGGGTTAGATTAGGGGTATGTGGGTGGTGGGTTGTAATGTTGGGGGGGGGGTATTGTATGTTTTTTTTTACAGGCAAAAGAGCTGAACTTCTTGGGGCATGCCCCGCAAAGGGCCCTGTTCAGGGCTGGTAAGGTAAAAGAGCTTTGAACTTTAGTAATTTAGAATAGGGTAGGGCATTTTTTTATTTTGGGGGGCTTTGTTATTTTATTAGGGGGCTTAGAGTAGGTGTAATTAGTTTAAAATTGTTGTAATATTTTTCTAATGTTTGTAAATATTTTTTTATTTTTTGTAACTTAGTTCTTTTTTATTTTTTGTACTTTAGTTAGTTTATTTCATTGTAGTTATTTGTAGGAATTGTATTTAATTTATTTATTGATAGTGTAGTGTTAGGTTTAATTGTAGATAATTATAGGTATTTTATTTAATTTATTTATTGATAGTGTAGTGTTAGGTTTAATTGTAACTTAGGTTAGGATTTATTTTACAGGTAAATTTGTAATTATTTTAACTATTTTAGCTATTAAATAGTTCTTAACTATTTAATAGCTATTGTATCTGGTTAAAATAAATACAAAGTTACATGTAAAATAAATATTAATCCTAAAATAGCTATAATATAATTATAATTTATATTGTAGCTATACTAGGATTTATTTTACAGGTAAGTATTTAGCTTTAAATAGGAATAATTTATTTAAGAAGAGTTAATTAATTTCGTTAGATTAAAATTATATTTAATTTAGGGGGGTGTTAGTGTTAGGGTTAGACTTAGCTTTAGGGGTTAATACATTTATTAGAATAGCGGTGAGCTCCAGTCGGCAGATTAGGGGTTAATAATTGAAGTTAGGGGTTAATACTATTTATTATAGGGTTAGTGAGGCGGATTAGGGGTTAATAACTTTATAATAATAGCGGTGCGGTCCGCTCGGCAGATTAGGGGTTAATAAGTGTAGGCAGGTGGAGGCGACGTTGTGGGGGGCAGATTAGGGGTTAATAAATATAATATAGGGGTCGGCGGTGTTAGGGGCAGCAGATTAGGGGTACATAGGGATAATGTAGGTAGCGGCGGTTTACGGAGCAGCAGATTAGGGGTTAAAAATAATATACAGGGGTCAGCGATAGCGGGGGCGGCAGAATAGGGGTTAATAAGTGTAAGGTTAGGGGTGTTTAGACTCGGGGTACATGTTAGGGTGTTAGATGCAGACGTAGGAAGTGTTTCCCCATAGCAAACAATGGGGCTGCGTTAGGAGCTGAACGCGGCTTTTTTGCAGGTGTTAGGTTTTTTTTCAGCTCAAACAGCCCCACGTGCACGAGCACGTTTTTGAGGCTGGCCGCGTCCGTAAGTGGCAGTGGCGTTAAATATGCTCTACGCTCCTTTTTTGGAGCCTAACGCAGCCATTCTGTGGACTCTCAATACCAGAGTTATTTTAAAGGTGCGGCCAGAAAAAAAGCCAGCGTTAAATACGCGGGTCGTTACCGACAAAACTCTAAATCTAGCCATTAGTTTGCAAGCAGCTTCTTATCCACTTAACACGTTTGGCAAGCCGTCTGACTACAAACGAATCTTATCATCTTTAATACATCCGGACAAGCATCTTCAGCGAAAACCAAGTGAGTGAATTTTGCCCACATTTTGTTTTTGCGTGACAAGTTAACTGTCGGGTGATTTTGACAAAGGGATGTTTTGATCCGTCCTCAGTCTGAGTGGTAAGGATCACATATTTGTACACCGGAACAGTCCTTTGACACAGGCATAAGCTACAAAGGTGCATTAGATATATACATAGCTTGATATTATGGCTGACACAGATAGGGAGGTTTTGGGATCTGATTTAACCCAACATGTACTGGACTCTGTTACTAACGCGGGTACTGTGGAGACTAATGACATGTTTGACATACATAACCGGGAGGAATTTATTAATAAAATATTTTCAAAGGCAGAGAATGATACTGAGGACTCAGGTTTAAAAGTTAATTTTAAAGCCCTACAAAATACTCTGATCTCTGATTTATGTTTGATGCGGGACATTGTGGCATTCAATAAATATGTGGAGGCAGATAGGATCCCTAAGGGTCTTAGAATCAAAAAATATTCTTCATTTGAATTTCATGATCCACCTGATATGGAGGAATGGAATGCTGCCCTAACAGAATGCTCTTTTAAACTCATCAATATTTTGATCAGAGTAAAAGAAAAGAAGAGAATGAGGCTAAAAATTAAAGTAGAAAATATTAAACAGGATCTTAAACCCTTAGAAGCAAGTCCTAAATACTTAGAGCACAAGAATAAAATGGATGAGACACTGAAGAAATGTGATCAGGAACAAGCCTCAAGAAAACGGACTAAATTAATACGCGACAAAGAGGATTATGATCAATATAAAGTATATAACTGGGCAGAGGTGCGTCAACAACAGCGTGACTATAAAAATAAATCTTGGAAAAAGAAACAACAGTCACAGAAAATGGATAAAGAGAAAGATCCAACCAAACAATTTCCCAAATCTATCCTTAAAAAGAAAAATGCTAGGAATGTGCCATTCAGCGTCTCAGAAGGAGAGTCCACAGATTCAGAAGCAAATTCTTCAGTGGCATCTTCCATTTCTTCCTTTTGCTCATCTACAGCTTCTTCTTCCTCTGCTTCTTCTCCCTCTTCTTCTCCTTCTTTTCCACCCTCATGTGCTTTTTTACAGGTGCAGTCAGGGGAAGAGGCGGAGGACCAACCAGTACCACATTTGAAAACAAGGAAAAATGCAGAAAAAGGAAAAAAATACAGAAGAAGATGGCAAAAAGGAAGAAAAAAGAAAGAGCAAGATGAAAAGGGGACAGAAGTAATCAGTCCAATGTCACCAGCTACACCTTTGGTAGAAGGACTTAATGTCATTAACATTTCCCAATATGAGTTAAATGAGAATGAAAAATCAGTTTTGTCCAAAGGTTTGGGTTTTGCCCCCACGAACAGACTCTCAGGTTTCAACACACTTTTGGATGTTAATAAGTTTATTTGTAAACTGTCTTTAAAAAGTTTTTTTTGCCCTAACTGATAAAGGAATTGAACAGGGATGTAATGAGTCTATTGAATCTAATGTTGATAATATATCCCCACATTTACCATTTATTGATGCATGTTCTGTTGCAACTCTTAAAGAACTGTATAATATGGAGGGCAGTGATCATGAGAGCCCCAAGGAAAAACTTGAGAGACCTAAGAAATATGGGTCGAAGTTTTATCCTATTAATTTTAGGGGCCCTATGGTCAATGCCTACCAGAGATTGGTTCAAGATGACATACTCAAACTTGATGCTGAAGTTAGCCTTGGCAACAATGCTGTCACCCGAAATCTTAAATATCAGGAACGTATTGCTATAGATACCTTGAAAGATAATAGTGATATTGTGATCAGAAATTCTGATAAGGGTGGCAGCATCGTAGTCATGGATAAATCTTATTACTTTGGCGAGGCGCAGAGACAGCTTTCTGATACCAGTGTATATAAGTTGTTGCCATATAATCCAGTTCATGTCTTTAAAAAGGAGATGGGTAAGCTTGTTGAAGATGGTATACTTTTGGGCATTTTTAAAACTGAAGATATGGAAATATTGGTTCCTGAGCACCCTATTACACCACTATTCCATAATGTACCAAAAATACATAAGGATAGTAAATGCCCACCAGGTAGACCCATAGTTGCGGGTATTGGCTCCTTATTGGAACCTTTAAGAGAATGGATGGATACCATACTGCAGCCCATAGCAAAAAGACAGCTTAGCTATTTGAGGGATACATCTCATTTGTTAACAACACTAGATACTATTGAATGGCAATCTAATTACAGCTGGATCACTGCGGATATTATTTCACTCTACACCAGTATACCCTAAAATTCAGGCATTAGAGCTGTTGAATATTTTTTGAAGAAAGAGACAGGTTTGATGGGTCAGGAAAGGAATTATATATGTGAAGTCCTGCAATTTCTACTTTCACATAATTATTTTATGTTCAACAATGAGTACTACTTGCAGATAAGAGGGACCGCCATGGGGGCTAAATTTGCCCCGGCATTTGCAAACATTTATGTAGCATGGTGGGAACTGTCATACATTTTTTCTACAAACAACCCTTGGATGGAACAAGTAGTACTTTTTGTTCACTTCATAGATGATTTGCTGTTGATAGTTAAAGATGAAAGGAAAGAAGTTATCCTTGAGGACTTATTGGCTTATTTGAGTAATAATCTGATGGGTTTACAATTTACCGGGGAACACAATAGACAGCAAATCAACTATTTAGATTTAACCTTGATGATATTTGATAATCAAATAGTTACCCAAACCTATAGAAAACCAATAGCGGGCAACACCATCTTGCATGCAGCATCTCAACACCCTGAACATGTTGTAAAGTCTATACCGAGAGGGTAATATATAAGGCTCCGTAGAAACACCAAATGTGATTCTACATATGACCAGCAGTCTTTAGAGTTGAAAGAGAAGCTTATTAAGAGAGGATATAATCCTAAGAAGTTAGAACAGTGTAGACTTACAGTAAAGGATTATAGGAGCAAACCTAAAAACACAGAGGACAAACATAAATTACACACAAATGACACTATAGTATTTACTACTGAGTATTCTCTACATTATAATGATGTGGTTAAAATTCTAAAAAAACATTCACACATATTGCTAGGAGATGAAGTTTTAAAACCTTTTGTTAAGAACTTTAGGTTTGTCCCCAAAAGACTGAAAACATTAGGGAGAGTACTTGCCCCAAGTTTAGTTCAAGACAACAACAGTCTTAGATCAGGAGACTGGCTATCTAAGAAAGACACTTTTAAGTGTGGAAGCAGAGAATGTACCACTTGTCTCCATCTTATTAAAGGTAATCAGTTCTCCTCTAGTGTAGACAATAAACAATATGGCATACATTTTTATGCTAATTGTAAAACAAAATTTGCAATCTATCTCCTGACTTGTAATATTTGTAAATGTCAATACGTGGGTAAAACCTCACGAGAAGTCAGAACTAGGTTCGGAGAACATGTTAGGGACGTTAAAAATTACTGTAAAGATTCGGCAGTAGCCAACCACTTCAACGGTATACATTTCACACAAATGGCGGACATGTCAGTTCAGATAATAGACATAGACATTATTCCACCTAGAGGGGGTAATAAAGATCAAATTCTTGATAAAAAATAAATCTTTTGGATAATTAAACTAAATACACGTTACCCTAAAGGTATGAATAAAGAATGTGTCATTAACTACATAATAGATAATTAGAACATAGGTGTAATAATGAATTTATATTTAATGCTTACTGGGAATTGGTAATAAGTAGCTTTAACACATGTTGTTTACAAATGTCTATTTATTCATTTCTTCCCTTATCATAAAAATATTTTTCAATAACGGCAGTATGACATAATAAGTGTTAGCATCTTCATATATTAACTTGTGTTTTTTAACTGAGACTGGATGTTTTTTGTACATAGATTTCATTGTAAATTTGTGTATGTTTTTAATAACTATTGTGATTTTAACATTTTTTGTCAGCACTGGAAGGGTTAATGTTTCATCCTTTAAATAGGTCTCACTTCCCTTGCACCTTAGCCTATGAATAAGCGCCACTAGGGGGAGCGAAACGCGTCAGGCCACCTGTTCTACTTTCTTCCCCGATTCTGTGTCATGCCTATCATGTATTTTATATATATATTTTTTCATTAAAGTTCATATACTTGTAATCATATATTTATACTTGCGCCTGGTTATTACAGTAGTGCCTGCCACCCTGCCTTCCTAGTCTGTAATAAAAGGATTATCTATCTTTTTAACAACAAAAATTCTGCTGTTGACTGTCCCTTTAAAAACAGTAACACTATTCAAGGCACAGTGGTTATATTGCTGTTTACTAATTTGCATTCAAATATTAAAGTTAACATCATTACTAATATTACTTCCAGGAGGAGTCGATCAAATGAACAGTGATATTAAAAAACTAGAGGACAGGTCAAATAAATGGAATCTGAAATTTAATATTATCAAGAAAAAAATTATTCATATAGGATCAAAAAACCCTAAGGCCAATTTTAGTATTAATGGTACATTACTAACTGTAACTAAAGAAGAAAGGGACTTGGGAATTATTATTTCAGATTATTTAAAATTTGGTGCACAATGCAGCAGTGCAGCCAGTAAGGCCAGTCGAATACTTGGTTGCATTGGGAGAGGTATTAGTAGCAGAAATAGCAAGGTTCTTATGCCACTTTACAGATCATTAGTTAGACCAAATCTGGTATACTGTGTACAGTTCTGAAGACCATATCTTCAGAAAGATATAAATAAACTAGAAGCTGTCCAAAGGAGGGCAACTAAAATGGTACACGGTCTAAAAAATAAAACATAGAAAGATTCCATGATCTAAATATGTATAGTTTAGAGAATTGAAGGGAAAGAGGTGACATGATAGAAATCTTCAAATATATGAAGGGACTTAATGAAGTAGAAGCTGAAAGCATTTCCACAAAAAAGAAATTCCAAAACAAGGGGTCACAATCTAAAGTTAGAGGGTAGCATATTCAGGAGAAATGTAAGGAAACATTTTTTTTACAGAAAGGGTGGTGGATTCATGGAATAAACATCCATTTGAGGTGGTAAACACAAATACTGTAAAGGAATAAAAAAATGCCTGGGACATGCATAAGGCTATCCTAAGAAAAAAGTAACAATGTAATATGGGTAGACTTGATGGGCCTTTTTGGTTCTTATTTATCGTAAAATTCTATCCGCTAGATTTAGAGTTTTGTCGGTAAAGCCGTGCGGTGCTAACGAGCCTTTTTTTTCCAGCGCTCCCTTAAAACAACGCTGGTATTACGAGTTGTCTGAATGGCTGTGTTAGCCTCAGAAAAGTGAGCGTTGAGCCAAATTTAGCTCCACTTCAACCCTCAATACCAGCGTTGCTTATGGTAGTGGTAAGCTGGAAAAACGTGCTCGTCCATGATATCCCCATAGGAAACAATGGGGCTGAGTTGGCTGAAAAAAAACCTAACACCTGCAAAAAAGCAGCGTTCAATTCCTAACGCAGCCCCATTGTTTCCTATGGGGAAACACTCTCTAAGTCTACGCCTAACACCCTAACATGAACCCTGAGTCTAAACACCCCTAACCTTACACTTATTAACCCCTAATCTGCCGCCCCCGCTATCGCTGACACCTACATTATATTATTAACCCCTAATCGGCCGCTCTAGACACCGCCACAACCTACATTATAGCTATGAACCCCTAATCTGCTGCCCCTAACACCGCCGACACCTATATTATATTTATTAACCCCTAATCTGCCGCCCACAATGTCGCCGCCACCTACCTACACTTATTGACCCCTAATCTGCCGACCGGACATCGCTGCCACTATAATAAATGTATTAACCCCTAAACCACCACACTCCCGCCTTGCAAACACTATAATACATTTTCTTAACCCCTAATCTGCCCTCCCTAACATCACCGCCACCTACCTACAATTATTAACCCCTAATCTCCCGCCCCCAACGTCGCCGCTACTATAATAAAGTTATTAACGCCCTAAACCTAAGTCTAACCCTAACCCTAACACGCCCCTAACTTAAATATTATTTAAATTAAACAAACTAAATTTACTATCATTAATTAAATTGTTCCTATTTAAAACTAAATACTTACCTATAAAATAAACCCTAATATAGCTACAATATAAATAATAGTTACATTGTAGCTATTTTAGGATTTATATTTATTTTACAGGCAACTTTGTATTTTTTTTAACTAGGTACAATAGCTATTAAATAGTTAATAACTATTTAATAGCTACCTAGTTAAAATAATTACAAAATTACCTGTACAATAAATCCTAACCTAAGTTACAAATACACCTAACACTACACTATCAATAAATTAATTAAATAAATTACCTACAATTATCTAAACTAAAATACAATTAAATAAACTAAACTATAATACAAAAAAAACAAACACTAAATTACAGAAAATAAAAAAATAAATAAAAAAAATTACAAGAAGTTTAAACTAATTACACTAATTACACCAAATATAAGCCCCCTAATAAAATAAAAAGCCCCCCAAAATAATAAAATGCCATACCCTATCCTAAATTACAAAGTAATCAGCTCTTTTACCAGCCCTTAAAAGGCGACTCAAGGTAGGGAGATCTTCAGGGGATGGTAAAAGAGCTGATTACTTTGTAATTTAGGATAGGGTAGGGCATTTTATTATTTTGGGGGGCTTTTTTATTTTATTAGGGGGCTTAGATTACGTGTAATTAGTTTAAACTTCTTTTTTTTATTTTCTGTAATTTAGTGTTTGGTTTTTTTTTGTATTATAGTTTAGTTTATTTAATTGTATTTTAGTTTAGCTAATTGTAGGTAATTTATTTAATTAATTTATTGATAGTGTAGTGTTAGGTGTATTTGTAGCTTAGGTTAGGATTTATTGTACAGGTAATTTTGTAATTATTTTAACTAGGTAGCTATTAAATAGTTATTAACTATTTAATAGCTATTGTACCTAGTTAAAATAAATACAAAGTTGCCTGTAAAATAAATATAAATCTTAAAATAGCTACAATGTAACTATTAGTTATATTGTAGCTATATTAGGGTTTATTTTATAGGTAAGTATTAAGCTTTAAATAGGAATAATTTATTTAATGATAGTAAATTTAGTTTGTTTAATTTAAATTATATTTAAGTTAGGGGGGGTGTTAGGGTTAGGGTTAGACTTAGGTTTAGGGCGTTAATAACTTTATTATAGTAGCGGCGACATTGGGGGTGGGAGATTAGGGGTTAATAATTGTAGGTAGGTGGCGGCGATGTTAGGGAGGGCAGATTAGTGGTTAATAAAATTTATTATAGTGTTTGCGAGGTGGGAGTGCGGCGGTTTAGGGGTTAATACATTTATTATATTGGCGGCGATGTCCGGTCAGCAGGTTAGGGGATAATAAGTGTAGGTAGGTGGCGGCGACATGGGGGGGGGGCAGATTAGGGGGTAATAAATATAATATAGGTGTTGGCGATGTTAGGGGCAGCATATTAGGGGTTCATAGGGATAATGTAGGTGGCAGCGATGTCCGGTCAGAAGATTAGGGGTTAAAAAAAATTATTATAGGGTTTGCGATGTGGGGGGGGCCTCGGTTTAGGGGTTCATAGGTAGTTTATGGGTGTTAGTGTACTTTATAGCACAGTAGTTAAGAGCTTTAGCCCATAAAACTCTTAATTACTGACTTTTTTTGTGGTAGGAGTCTTGGCAGTAGAGGCTGTACCGCTCACTTCTTCCAAGACTCGTAATACCGGTGTTAGGCAAATCCCCTAGAAAAGATAGGATACGCAATTGACGTAAGGGGATTTGTGGTAGCCTCGAGTCGCGGAAAGAAAGTGAGCGGTAGACTCTTTCCTGCCTGACTCTAAATACCAGCGGGCGTTAAAAAGCAGCGTTAGGACCCCTTAATGCTGCTTTTTAACCCTAATGCAGAACTCTAAATCTATGCGTATGATTCTATGTTTCTATGTTACTTTTTAAAAAACTCTATTTCATGCTTATAAAACCATTTCTGTTAAGTAATAACATTAACTATTAGTGTAATAAGTTTAAATACTATTTAATTTCTGAAATTCTCAGGGATAGCCAACCATCAAATAACATTTGAATAGCACAAGATATCTGCGTACTAGATGTATACAGCTCAAAACTGTATTAGGCTATGTTATGGACATGGAGAAACTAAATGCAATTATTACAATCTAGAATTAAAAATAGATGAATGACTTAAAGGGATAGTAAACCCCAAAATTGTCTTTTATGATTCAGATAGAACATACAATCGAACATACAATCTTAAACAACTTTCCAATTTAATTCTATTATCACATTTTCTTCATTCTCTGCAGGGACAGCATTTTACTACTGACAAGAAGCTAAAAATATCTATTTAGCCAATCATAAGAGACAAATGTGTGCAGGCACCAATTAGCAGCAGCTCCCACCAGTGTATGATATGTGCGTATTCATTTTTTAACAAGGGATACTAAGAGAATAAAGCACATTTGAAAATAGAAGTGAATTTAAAAGTGTCTTAAAATGACATGCTCTATATCTGAATCATGCAAGCTTAATTTTGACTTTCCTATCCCTTTAATATGTTTTGCCAGCAAATACATACAGAGCTCAAAACTGCCCTACATTTTGCATTATTGTGATAGTTTGGGAGCTCTGCCCTCTGATCTTTTAAGAGTCCCAGTTTGTTGCCATATCTCTGCCTACCAGCTCTACATCCAGTTTATCACAACTCAGCCATCAGATGTATGTTACTGAAATGCCAGCTTCCCAATCACAGAAATTCTCCTTGACATTTTGGGAGGTAGGCAAATTAGCCACTAATTGGCTCACTCTCAATATCCTGCTTGGGTGGCACAATGCTTGTGACTTTTGAGCAGAACTTTATCTTTGTTTATCTTTATTAATTTGCTAATTTTTATTAAAGGGGTTAGTGTTTGTATCTGTTTAGTGACGTTGCATCCTAATGTCATCCAATATGGTGGCGGATAATTTCAGTGTGTTTTGTCCAATGCGAATTTTACATTCAAAAACCTTTTGGGGTTTTCAATAAGTGGAATTCGATAAATTTACTGAATTAGTAGTGCAAACTGTGCTGCCAATAAAAACAGAAAATGACTGATTATGATTACATCAACATTAAAATGTCTCATCAAAAGGTGTTAGCAAAGGTGGCGTGTCCGGGCAGCGACCCCATAAACTAGAGGCTCTGCACTGGAAATAGATAATCCGCCAATTATTTACTGATATCTTGAGAATCCTGACTGAAAAGCCACAGAAAAGAATATATGACACATCGCTGAAGCAAAATATCTACTTTTATTTATAATGTGTACTCAAGAAGGAGCACTAGACTGGATTGTTAGAAGTCAAGGTGGCGGCCTCGCTGGATTTCTAGCACCCCCCCCCCCCTGACTGTCCGGGGATAAGTAGATCAAGAGAGATTATTGTAAGACCTTACAGACTTTAACTATAGAAGCTTGCTTGCAACATACCGGTTTAGGGGAAGTGAAGACTACCTTCAGACCATTGTCGATATCATACAACTGATAAAGGAGACACATTTACTACAGCAGATCTAAAAAGTGAGACTAAACTCTCCACACAGCCTGTCAGGCCTGTACGTGGATTCAGTAAAGCTAGTGGACCACAACTGCAGAATTATGTTAATGTATCACCTTGCAATAGATCAGTCGAAACAAAAGATCTTTCTCTTCTTGATTGAGTAAGTTACTTTGTAACACAATTACATCAAATGTAATGTAACAATGTGAGCAGGTTTATGCATTCACTTATATCAGACTGTTTTATTTGAGCAACGAGTTTACCTTTAAGAAGTACTGCTTACTTGATAACCTTTGGCTGAGAGTAACGGGCTGTACTGTCTTGGCTACGACCTCCGGAGAATACTGCAAACTTACACTGAAGTTCCGATAGTAGGTCGGTACTCTGTTCCGTACCCACATGTCTGATGACGTAGGAGAACTATGGGTAACGGAGAGAAATACAAGTCCCGATGTTAGTGAGAAGCTGCTCCATTAGATTGCGGTATGGTCAGTATGTTTTAGGAGGTTCCGGTAACCTAACAGTCTGGCTTAGGAAGTCTTAGGTTGAAATGAATTCAGGATGAATATGAGATACACTTTAGGTATTCCACAACTTGACAAAGCTGTATGAGGTTATCCAGGGACCGTGGTCCCAGTAACAGATGGTTGAGAGAAAATAATCCAAAATAGAGTAGAATAGTGCTGCCTTGATGAGTACACTTTCTGTCCGTGTTCCTTGCTAGAAAACAAAATAACAAAGCACCTGATAATGTGAGCATAGTGGTTAAATAGAGGAGTGGTTATTCAGTCAGGTGTGTGTCTGACAGGTCCTTACACAGCCATACTGATTATTATGGAGCTATTAGAGGAATTAGATATCCTATTTACTCAATATCATTTGATCCTATTAGAGACTATTTGCAATGCCTATGGTAGGCCTTCCGTTGCGAATATGACCACAGCTTACCTCGATGACGAGCACTACTCACAACACAGGAGTGGCGATGTTGTAGGGCCCCAACATCGCTCAATCCTCTCACAACTAGCTGGAGAGCTGAAAGATCCGGACCAAAACTGGATGAAAAATGCCCAGTCGTGTCACAGGATTCCACCGGAATATTGCCAGAGACAAGAACTGCTAGAAGAGAGTAATATGCTGACAGGCAGCTGTAAGATAGGAGCCAACGACACAGTCCCTTCTTCACAAGGTAAACAAGAGCTGAAGCTACTTTCTGAGACCGGAATGGAGGCTTTTCTGCCTTAATTCTGCCTACAATGGAGATAAGCACTGGGATAATCCCTTTTCCTTTAAACCGGAGTCACACATATGCAACGGATGAGACTTACCAAAAACGACAAAGGTCAGGAGTAGGTTAATTCTGAAACGGTAAAAACATAAGTGGAGGGCTAAATTTAAATCTATCTGCCACATTACCATGGGACTTATACTCATTTCACTTACTCATGTCAGAGACAATTTATTTATTTTTTGGAACTCAGCACTTACTATTAAGCAGTACTTTTAGATAACATCTGCCACAAGATAGTTGCAAGCTGTATAGCACTCATCCTGAATCCATGTTCTAAATCTCCAGAACTGTTTATGAGGACTGAATAGTCGAATGGGCCTAGTTCTTAGATATGTACACTATCTAGTTATTGTGCTTTGATCTGTTCATGTAAATCTGTGCACTTTCCATTTTTATCTTTTTAAAATAGATACCTGATTTAATTTTCTAAGATACAATACTGTTCATGCCTCCCAATAATTTAAGCCTTGGTTACGTAGATGCATAATTCAGTCCTTGATACACATTACTGCATTAGCCACTACCAATAAGACTATTCAGGCTACAATATACCACTTATGACACACTTCAACAGAAATGTATATAAAGTTTAATTAATTTAGACAGTCTAGTTTTGGGATGAATATACAGACGTGCCAGTGGGTTGCCATGTACCAGTATTGCATATGGATACATTTTACTCTTTAGCTTAAGTGCACTGTGCCAGCTCTTTTCAAGTACTCTACTAGTGACAATAACCTTGGTCTCCAAACTAGCCTACCCTTTCTGGCAGTTAACCTATACTCCAATTAAGGTAATAAACCAAACCTACAAGGCTTAAATTCTAACCATTAATGCCCTATTTCAATGATAAAAGTATTAGGTTTAACACAATAGATAGATGCACCTACAATAGCCACCCTATATTATCCTTTTGGGTCATTTATTAACTCATCCCACAAAGCGTATAGGATAGAATAGCCCTATTATCAAGATGTCTCATCTTACAGTAGACAGCAATTACTTGATAAACTCCATCAAAGGTTGACTATTGTGGATGCCCTCAGTAAACTACAAAACTCCACGAGTGGGCAGATAACTCACTTTGATATACTGTTGGTGGAGCTTCACTCTCAAGTTTTACTTTCTCTTGCAAGCTTTTACCATAACTGAATATTATTATTTGTTGTGATATCGCCTATAGCCACATAAATCTGGAAATACATACTGTATAATATGTTAAGGGTCCGATAGTTTTAATGTTTACTACTTAAATTCTATGCGACTACAGTCTTGAGGGTCCAAAAGTGGTCCTATATACACATATAGGCTTTTCCCCCACACGTCCCCATATATATTTCTTTCTATGATTTCAGCAGCCCAAGAGTGGCCGCTAGAGTTAAGTTGGGGAAAAAAGTGTTATAATACATACAATTATAAGGGGAACTTCTGTCCAAAAAAAAAAAAAAAAGTGGGGCTTAGCTGCTTAGCATTTACTGTACATGTTTCTAGTCAAATTTTGCTGCCTTGACACCTAAAAGTTATATGTTTGTGATATATTTGTTTATGCATACATGGAGGCCATGTAACTCTATATTTACTACTTTCTGTGACTATGTTAATAACTCTGTTTCTGAAGCAAATGGTGCTTGTAACTGTTTTTTTTTCCTTTGAGCCTCAATAAAAATATTATAAAAAAAAAGGTGTTAGCAAGTCAATAATTATCAAACAATAAATTGTGATCAACGCAATAGGTCAATAGTGATAAAATTACAAAATTAAAGCATGCATATTTTTTGCATTAGAATGTGTCTTTCATGTCCATTTAAAGGGATGATAAACAGCAGTTAATACATGCTAGATATATTTATGTATTCAAAGCAAAGATTAGCCTTAGAACAATATGACAATCCATTTTTACAATTATATTAGTTGTTTAAACATTAAAAATATAAGTGTAAAAGCTTAGGGGCATATTTGTCAAGCTCCGTATGGAGCTTGATGCCCCGTGTTTCCGGCTGATTGGAACAGCCAATAGGATGAGAGCTCAATCCAAATGGCTGATTGGAACAGCCAATAGGATTTTAGCATCTCTAATCCTATTGGTTGATTGAAATCTTTCAGCCAATAGGAATGCAAGGGACTCCATCTTGGATGGCGTCACTTGCATTGAAGTTTCTGTTTACCGCGGTGACCGTATGAAGAGGATGCTCTGTGCCAGATGTCTTCAGGATGGACCCACTCCACGCCGGATGGATGAAGATAGAAGATGCCGTCTGGACGAAGACTTCTTGCTGTCTGGATGAAGTCTTCTTGCCGCCTGGATGAGGACTTCTCCGGCTGGATGAAGATGGAAGAGGCCACCTGGATGAGGACTTCTTGCCGCCTGGATGATGACTTCTCCGGCTGGATGGATCCTTCAAGTGGGACTTCAAGAACTGTAAGTGGATCGTCGGGGGTTAGTGTTAGGTTTTTTTAAGGGTTTTTTGGGTGGGTTTTATTCTTAGATTAGGGTCTTGGCATGTAAAAGAGTTAAATGCTCTTTTAAGGGCAATGCCCATACAAATGCCCTTTTCAGGGCAACGGGGAGCTTAGGTTATTTTAGATAGGTTTTTTTATTTGGGGGGGGTTGGTTGGTTGGGTGGTGGGTTTAACTGTTGGGGGGTGTTTGTATTTTTTTGCAATGTAAAAGAGCTGATATCTTTGGGGCAATGCCCCACAAAAGGCCTTTTTAAGGGCCATTGGTAGTTTATTGTAGGCTAGGGGTTTTTTATTTTGGGGGGGCTTTTTTATTTTGACAGAACTATTAGATTAGGTGTAATTCTTTTTTATTTTTGATAATTTGTTTTTTTATTTTTCGTAATTTAGTGTTTATTTTTTTGTAACTTAGTGTTTGTTTGTTTTCTGTAATTTAGTACTTTTAATAATGTTTAATAGTATATTTAAATAATTTGAGTACGGTTAGGTTTCTTTAATATGTAATTTAGTTTATTTAATTGGTATTTTAATTTAATTGTAGTATAATAGTTAGGGTAGGTTAATTAATAGTTTAAAATAGTTTATTTTAATTCTAAAGGTAAGTTTTATATTAAGATAGGGATGTTGTAATTTTAATTTAAAGTTAGGGGGTTGTTAGGTTTAGGGGTTAATAGCTTAATTTAGTTTTTGGCGATGTGGGGGGCTGACGGTTTAGGGGTTAATAGGTTTAGTTAGTGGTGGTGATGTGGGAGGCCAGAGGTTTAGGGGTTAATACGTTTATTTAGAGGTGGCGATGTCAGGGAGTGGCAGAATAGGGATTAATACATTTTATTTAGGTTGCAGCACTGTCGGGCGGCAGATTAGGGATGTTTAGACTCTGGGTTTATGTTAGGGTGTAAGGTGTAAACGTTACTTGTTTTCTACTATAGAAATCAATGGGTTATCTTTTTTTGTCTTGCAGAATCAAACATAAGCTTCCGCTGCTTTCAGACTCCCATTGATTTCTATGGCATCCGCAGCCTCCAGGGTGGCGGATTGAAAACCAGGTACGCTGGGTCGAAAAAGACGCAAGCGTACTTGTTAAAAGTTTGATAACTAGGAAAAAGTGTCAGATAGAGCCGAATGTGTATTCGGAACATCTGTAATGATGTAAGCATCGATCTGCAATCAAATTTTGCCGGTCTTGAGGCTTTGATAACTAGGTCGGATCAATCTCGCAACAATTACACTGCGGAATTCTGGCGTATTTGGGGTTGACAGCTTGATAGATAGGCCTCAGTCTCTTTCACTGCCTGTTTATATCTGTCCCTAATTTTATATTATTATCTCATACTGTTTAATATTCAGGTGTTTAATCATTTAACCCCTAATGCCATTCTGTTTACATTTTCAGAAATTATATGAGTAATATTAGTTACTCTACAGTGTTTTGATGAGAGTATATAAGCATAATTTTTTTATGTACTTATCTAAATATTGTTTCCCAATAAGAACTCAATGCTTTCTATTTAAATACCCGTATCTTATTACTAAAGCAATAATTTCTATTTTCTGACATCACAATAATGTAGCTGCTGCATTTTTAAAATATTATGAAGTCTTTTAATAAATAATAAAAAAAAATTGTGCGTATCAATCCAGTCCTTTATTTTAAATTAAATATACACTCACAAGTCCAAATCTTTTGTTAGGCTTGTCACTAAGTTTTAGTTTGCTGTAAAGATTTTCAGCTTATCATTTCATGGTTAATGACTCTAGACTAAAAGCAATCTAATTATAACTATTGTATGACATGAACTGTGCAATTACCCCAAAATGAAATACACATGTTTAAGATCTAATTGTTAGAGAGATGTCATAAGCCACAAAATAAAACTGATTTGTGGATGTTTTTCAAACATCTGAGATGCAAATTATAACAGTAATTACATACTGACTGCTAACGTATAATGAGATACAATACCTATTAAATATGATGAAGGTTTTGGGTTTTTTAATTTCTTAATGGAAGAAATGTCAGTGACTGAATTGTCATTTTTGGTGGGGTTAGATTAAATGTGGCAGATAAACTAAAAGAGACTTTGCTCTCAGTAGACATAATCCATGTGAACACCTATCACTTTCTCTCATTTGAGTCTGCCTGATAAAATATTGGTTTACGTTTCCATGATTAAAAGCCTTGTTAATAAGTATAGAAACCAAGAAACTGACAAAAGACATTGGATCTTGGTTAAAAACAATAGCTATTGAAGGAAGCCAAGATATAATATATATACATCAATGACATTCTATCACTAACACAGGCATATAGGGATATTAAACTCAAAATTGAATTCCCTGTATAGGGCTAGATACGCGTGGATCGTTATTTAGCGCTAGAAGTAAGCTTTTTGCGGTCGTCGGGTTGTGCTCGTTTTATGAGTTGAAAGTAAACTGTTTTCACTTCCGTGCTAACCTGACAAGTGGAAAAAAGAGTACCCTACTCGCGCACAAACATGATCGCATGTTCTCATGTGCGTGATTGCGCTCAAGGGATCGTGTTTACTTTCAAACCCCTTATTGCTCAAAAAATAACTGATAGCAGTCCACTTGTAATTTGGCCCCTAATGTTGAGGTATGCATAATTTAAAAAAATATATATATTATGCCTGCTTTTCTTATAAAGTAGGCACTTAATGTTGGATTTTACTCATACGGGCTTGTCCATTCAAGTTTTAACCTAGCATAGGGTGGTGGGAGAATTAGGGGAAGCTCAGACATCACTTTGACTAGAGCTATTGGAACCTGCAGTTGTGGGACTTCTGTGCCTCTGTGAGCTAGTTATTAACTCAAATTCAGTTGGTGAGTTAAATGTTCTATTAGCAAGTACTATATATTTGCTTTTCCAATTGGAAATAGTAACAAATCTGAATCCAATATTTAACCAAAATAATGCCCACATGAATGAAATTCAGCTGACCTGAGCGCTAGGAAAAATCGGAAACTAAACTTTCAGACTAAACTCATTTTTGCATATTTATACCTGGGAACATCTATACTAGTGACTATGGGGTAGATTTATCAAAGTGTGAGAGGACTTGATACGATATGTCTGCTGCATATCGATAAATGCCGACAGTATACGCTGGTGCAATGCTGACCCCTGCAGATTCGCGGCCAATGCTAGCAGTGGATGTCAATCAACCCAATCTTATTCAATCGGGTTGATTTCTGTCCGCGGCCTCAGAGCAGGCAGACAAGTTATGGAGCAGCGGTCTTTAGACCGCTGCTTCATAACTTCTGCTTCCGGTGAGCCTGAAGGCTCGCGCGGAAACAGGGGCATCAAGCTCCATATGGAGCTTGATAAATCGGCCCCTATATCTTAGCTAGTTACATCAGAGAAAAAGATATTGATACAATTCCATCTGAATTAATAAGTCTCAATGTGGAGTGCTACTGAGAGTGCAGTGTGTGCTATCAATATCGCTAGACCGCACTAAGATTAGCAAATTAATATTACAATGATAAAGAAGAATAACCACAGGTTGCTAGATTACAAGTGAAGTGCAAAATATTGCTTTCGCAAAAGCGATATTTGCGCTCCACTGAGTAATACCAGTGCACGCAAATGTGCACTTGTATTATAAGTTGAGTGCAATGCAAACATGAGATCGCTTTCGCATTTCTGGGAAGCATTGCGCTTATGAGAGTGTGCTTCCATAGGCTCCAATGGGAGCCTCGTTTTCATGCCGTGAGACATGGCATGAGAACTAGCTCAGCGAAGGGGACATGGCATGAGAACTAGTGCTGCCAAGGGGGTAAGTAGCGCAGCAATGGCAGCAAATTGTAAATATATATGTATATGAATATATACATATATATTTATGTGCTTATATTTGTATATACATATATTAACACATAAATATATATGTATGTAAGCATATACATATATATATTTACAGGGAACATACAGTTCTCATAGACTGTAATGTAAAGGAACTTTACTGTAATGTAAAGGATATCCGGTCTGAACACCATTGAAAAAGGCTCCTGTTGCTCATCTGTTTACTATATATATATATATATATATATATATATATATATATATATATATATATATAGTTATAGAATGAAGATTAGAAATATTGTTTAATAAATTATACTTAATTAACTGAGCAGAGTAAGCACTAAACCACCTTAAAGTGATGGTAAATCCTAGCATTTGTGAAACACTAGTGTTTACCATTGGAACAAATAAAGGGGACTTTCAGTCATGAATTATAAAATACTTCATGCTGAAAGTTCCTTTATTTGTTTGAAGCGTTTGCCGCACTGAGCACCTCAGGCAGCCCACGGCAGAACGCTATTTTGCTAAGAGGTGACGTATCCCAGTGATGTGCAGTCACTAGAGGCAGGTGAGGCAGTGCTTCACCTCTCATATGGGCAAAAATATATTTTTTTTTATTGGCTTTAAAAAAAAAAATTGTAATTTTTTTTCCCCAGCATTTTTTTTCTCACAGCTACATGTTGTGCAATGGAGAGGCACAAGCAGGTCTGCCCACCATTACACAACATTCTGCGCCACCTACTGGATGCAAGTGGTTAAGATCATTGCATGGCCCATTAACTGCTTATTTGAGGCAGTCCTATTTGGGCTGAACCAATCCAGCGAGAGGCATTAGTAAGTGGAACATAGGGTTGGGGCTGGATGTTAAATCATATAAAACAAAACAAAAACGGAAAAAAAAACAGCTTTCATATATTTTGTTGCTGTCCTGTGAACCTGCTAGCTTTGCTAAAGTGAAAAAGAGAGTTCTGTTCTTCCCCTCTAAGTGCAGTGGAATGTGCCACTGTCACTTCCTGAATCCTTACAGAGCAGGAAAAGAGGCACAGAGAGCAGTGTTTCAGCCACATCTTATTAAAGTAAGATTTTACTGAAAGGGATTCTGTTAGTGAAAATGATAATTTAATGAATGTGGTTTAGTGTTTGTTTACTCTTTTACAGCAGGGTCGTTTTTGTATTTTGTTTACTCAAACTTTACACCCACTAACTTAGCAGCTTGCCTCTGTACTTCACTCTAAATTATAGACTAATTTTCTGAACTCTCTGTATCTCTGCTGTTTTATTACTTTAAAATGCAGTGGTCCCTCTCCCCCCCCCCCTTGTGTGTGTGTGTGTGTCTCTCTCTCTCTCTCTCTCTATCTATCTATCTATCTATCTATCTATCTCTCTCCTTATGTGTTGTTCTCCCCCATGGTCTCTTTCTCTCTCTGTCTCTCTGCCTCCCTCTCTGACTCTTATTCCTTATGTAATGAAAGAATCTATAAGCATAATTTGCAGCATTAAAGTAAAAAGTATGTTTTAAACATATTTTAATGGGCATGGATTTCTAGATCTCATAATCAGAGCAAGCATTGTGTTATCTGGCAAGAGTTTCTGTTACAATCCTTTTAGACTAAAATAGCAAATGTTTACTAAGTTGACCAGTTTTCCAAGACACCATTTAAAGGGACATGAAACCCATATGCAAATTTAAATAACTTTCCAATTTACATCTAATATCTAATTTTCTTCATTCTTTTGATGTCCTTTGTTGAAAATCATATCTAAATATGCTCAGTAGCTGCTGATTGGTGGCTGCACATAGATACCTCATGTGATTGGCTCACCCATGTGCATTGCTATTTCTTCAACAAAGGATATCTAAAGAATGAAGGCGTATCCTAGCCACTGCCTCACCAGCCTCTGGCGTCACTGCACGTCACTGACGTATCCACCTTTTAGCCAATAGCCGTGCGGGCTATCCAGCTTGGCGCCTGCTGGCCCACACAGCTATTTGCTAAGAGGTAGAAACGTCACCTCATAGCAAAACAGTGTACTTCATAACTGAAAGTCCAATTTATTTGTTCCAATGATAAATCCTAGTGTTTCACAAAAGCTAGGATTAACCATCACTTTAAGGGTTGACAAGAGGGCACAATGCACATTTATACTCCATATCCATGTACAAACATGTCATTGGCTACAAAGGGTCCTATTGTTTTGGGAGGGAGGCAGGCAACTTTATGAAAGGAAAAAGCATAACAAATATGCACTTGAGAAAATAAAGCTGTATTACTCATTGCAAAATGTTTTTCAGGCAGCAGTTTGATGCAGCTACCAATTTTTGTGTAATGTCTCTTTAAATTATTAATTTGTTTTTTTTCTTACCGTCCAGATAATGTTGTATATGTAGGGAAATTATTTAAATGTGTGTGAGGGTCTGGGAACTTTTGTTCTAGGCCAGCTATAAACAGGCATGCATCCTATCCTATCTCCCATACCATACCCATAGCTGTTGTTATTGTGTGCGAGAACATAATGTTGTTAAAAGCTGAAGTAATCATTGTTGTAGCGTAGGTTACCTTCTCTGCTGTGGCCAATTAGATACAGTTATAAATAGGTCACATAAGGGTGCAGCCAATGGCTGTGTTGAATATAACAGTGTTCTGCAGTTCAATTTTTAACAGGAACTAAAAAGTTCACAATTGCAGAATTAAATTACAGGAAAAGAGGACACAGTTTATGCTGAAAGCATATTGCAGAGTTTTTTTATATATATGATTTATAATTTTATATTACCATCTCAAAATGTTTAATGTCCCTTTAATGCTTTACAAACGCTAATATTTGTAGTCATGACCTCATTTCACACAACTTTTATAAACAAAATTCACTTTTCTATCAGCAGTAACTTTTCTTAGAGAAGATTTAAATGGGCAGTCTACTCCAAAAATGTATTGTTTGAAAAGATAGATAATCCTTTTATTACCCATTTTACCGTTTTGCATAAGCAACACTGTTATATTGATATACTTTTAACCTCTATAATTACTTTGTATCTAATCCTCTTTTGACAGCCCCCTGATCACATGGCCATTTATTTATTATCTATTGACTTGCATTTTAGCCAATTAGTACAGTATCAGCCACAACTCCATGGGAGAGAGCACAATGTTATTTATATCGCTCACATGGATTAGCAGTGATAAGAGGCTGTCTGTAGTGGCTTAGAAACAGGCAGAAATTTAGCGGTTTAAATGGTTTAAAGTATATTAACCCCTTAACGACTGAGGACGTGCAGGGTACGTCCTCAGAAAAAAGGCAGTTAATGCCTGAGAACGTACCCTGCACGTCCTCAGTGTGGAAAGCAGCTGGAAGCGATCCTGCTCGCTTCCAGCTGCTTTCCGGTTATTGCAGTGATGCCTCGATATGGAGGCATCCTGCAATAACCTTTGTAAGTCATCCGGTGCAGAGAGAGCCACTCTGTGGCCCTCTCTGCACCGGAGATCGGTTGCTCCCTGTGTTGGTGGGTGGGAGCCGGACCGGGAGGCGGGTGGCGGCCATCGATGGCCCTGTGGATGTGAAGGGGGGCGGGATCGTGGGCGGGGGTGGCTGGGGGCGCGCACGGGCGTGCACGTGCACGGGGAGGGAGCGGGTGGGAACCGCTACACTGCAGAAAATGTGGAAATAAAAAATAGAAAAAAATAGAAAATTTAAACAATCAGTAAGGTGGTGGGGGTTTGTCTGTGGGGGGTGGGGGGGGGGGGAAGCTACACTACAGAAAAAAACAAACAAACAAAAAAAAAGCACTTTTTACTGTAAACTGGGTACTGGCAGACAGCTGCCAGTACCCAAGATGGCCCCCAATAAGGCAGAGGGGAGGGTTAGAGAGCGGTTTTGGGGGGGATCAGGGAGGTTGGGGGCTAAGGGGGGGATCCTACACAGTAGCATATGTAAATATGCTAAAAAAAAATTTCATTTTTTTTTTAAAACCCTTTTATTTTAGTACTGGCAGACTTTCTGCCAGTACTTAAGATGGCGGGGACAATTGTGGGGTGGGGGAGGGAAGGGAGCTGTTTGGGAGGGATCAGGGGGTGGGATGTGTCAGATGGGAGGCTGATCTCTACACTAAAGCTAAAATTAACCCTGCAAGCTCACTACAAACTCCCTAATTAACCCTTTCACTGCTAGCCATAATACACGTGTGAGGCGCAACAGGATTTAGTGGCCTTCTAATTACCAGAAAGCAACGCCAAAGTCATATATGTCTGCTATTTCTGAACAAAGGGGATCCCAGACAAGCATTTACAACCATTTGTGCCATAATTGCACAAGCTGTTTGTAAATGATTTCAGTGAGAAACCTAAAATTGTGAAAAATTTTACGTTTTTTTTAATTTGATCGCATTTGGCGGTGAAATGGTGGCATGAAATATACCAAAATGTGCCTAGATCAATACTTGGGGTTGTCTACTACACTACACTAAAGCTAAAATTAACCCTACAAGCTCCCTAAAAGCTCCCTAATTAACCCCTTAACTGCTGGGCATGATACACTTGTGGTGCGCAGTGGCATTTAGCGGCCTTCTAATTACCAAAAAGCAACGCCAAAGCCATATATGTGTGCTATTTCTGAACAAAGGGGATCCCAGAGAAGAATTTACAACCATTTATGCCATAATTGCACAAGTTGTTTGTAAATAATTTCAGTGAGAAACCAAAAGTTTGTG
>NC_069503.1:261551739-261608305 GCF_027579735.1 Bombina bombina
TACAGTGCTATAATATGTATTCTATTGTATAGTGTTATAATATGTATTTTATTGTACAGTGCTATAATATGTATTTTATTGTATAGTGCTATAATACTGTATGTATTTTATTGTACAGTGCTATAATATGTATTTTATTGTATAGTGCTATTATTGTATAGTGCTATAATATGTATTTTATTGTACAGTGCTATAATATGTATTTATTGTATAGTGCTATAATATGTATTTTATTGTACAGTGCTATAATATGTATTTTATTGTATAGTGCTATAATATGTATTTTATTGTACAGTGCTATAATATGTATTTTATTGTATAGTGCTATAATATGTATTTTATTGTACAGTGCTATAATATGTATTTTATTGTACAGTGCTATGATATGTATTTTATTGTATAGTGTTATAATAAGTATTTTATTGTATAGTGCTACAATATGTATTTTATTGTACAGTGTTATAATATGTATTTTATTGTATAGTGTCATAATAAGTATTTTATTGTACAGTGCTACAATATGTATTTTATTTTACAGTGCTATAATATGTATTTATTGTATAGTGCTATAATATGTATTTTATTGTACAGTGCTTTAATATGTACTTATTGTATAGTGCTATAATATGTATTTTATTGTACAGTGCTATAATATGTATTTATTGTATAGTGCTATAATATGTATTTTATTGTATAGTGCTATAATATGTATTTATTGTACAGTGCTATAATATGTATTTATTGTACAGTGCTATAATATGTATTTTATTGTACAGTGCTATAATATGTATTTTATTGTACAGTGCTATAATATGTATTTATTGTATAGTGCTATAATATGTATTTTATTGTATAGTGCTATAATATGTATTTTATTGTACAGTGCTATAATATGTATTTATTGTATAGTGCTATAATATGTATTTTATTGTATAGTGCTATAATATGTATTTTATTGTACAGTTCTATAATATGTATTTTATTGTACAGTGCTATAATATGTATTTTATTGTATAGTGTTATAATAAGTATTTTATTGTACAGTGCTATAATATCTATTTTATTTTACAGTGCTATAATATGTATTTATTGTATAGTGCTATAATATGTATTTTATTGTATAGTGCTATAATATGTATTTTATTGTACAGTGCTATAATATGTATTTTATTGTACAGTGCTATAATATGTATTTATTGTATATTGCTATAATATGTATTTTATTGTATAGTGCTATAATATGTATTTTATTGTACAGTGCTATAATATCTATTTTATTTTACAGTGCTATAATATGTATTTATTGTATAGTGCTATAATATGTATTTTATTGTACAGTGCTATAATATGTATTTATTGTATAGTGCTATAATATGTATTTTATTGTATAGTGCTATAATATGTATTTTATTGTACAGTGCTATAATATGTATTTTATTGTATAGTGCTATAATATGTATTTTATTGTACAGTGCTATAATATGTATTTTATTGTATAGTGCTATAATATGTATTTTATTGTACAGTGCTATAATATGTATTTTATTGTACAGTGCTATGATATGTATTTTATTGTATAGTGTTATAATAAGTATTTTATTGTATAGTGCTACAATATGTATTTTATTGTACAGTGTTATAATATGTATTTTATTGTACAGTGCTATAATATGTATTTTATTGTACAGTGCTATAATATGTATTTTATTTTACAGTGCTATAATATGTATTTATTGTATAGTGCTATAATATGTATTTTATTGTACAGTGCTTTAATATGTACTTATTGTATAGTGCTATAATATGTATTTTATTGTATAGTGCTATAATATGTATTTTATTGTACAGTGCTATAATATGTATTTATTGTATAGTGCTATAATATGTATTTTATTGTATAGTGCTATAATATGTATTTATTGTACAGTGCTATAATATGTATTTATTGTACAGTGCTATAATATGTATTTTATTGTACAGTGCTATAATATGTATTTATTGTATAGTGCTATAATATGTATTTTATTGTATAGTGCTATAATATGTATTTTATTGTACAGTGCTATAATATGTATTTATTGTATAGTGCTATAATATGTATTTTATTGTATAGTGCTATAATATGTATTTTATTGTACAGTGCTATAATATGTATTTTATTGTACAGTGCTATAATATGTATTTTATTGTATAGTGTTATAATAAGTATTTTATTGTACAGTGCTATAATATCTATTTTATTTTACAGTGCTATAATATGTATTTATTGTATAGTGCTATAATATGTATTTTATTGTATAGTGCTATAATATGTATTTTATTGTACAGTGCTATAATATGTATTTTATTGTACAGTGCTATAATATGTATTTATTGTATATTGCTATAATATGTATTTTATTGTATAGTGCTATAATATGTATTTTATTGTACAGTGCTATAATATGTATTTTATTGTACAGTGCTATAATATCTATTTTATTTTACAGTGCTATAATATGTATTTATTGTATAGTGCTATAATATGTATTTTATTGTACAGTGCTATAATATGTATTTATTGTATAGTGCTATAATATGTATTTTATTGTACAGTGCTATAATATGTATTTTATTGTATAGTGCTATAATATGTATTTTATTGTACAGTGCTATAATATGTATTTATTGTATAGTGCTATAATATGTATTTTATTGTACAGTGCTATAATATGTATTTATTGTATAGTGCTATAATATGTATTTCATTGTACAGTGCTATAATATGTATTTATTGTATAGTGCCATAATATGTATTTTATTGTATAGTGCTATAATATGTATTTTATTGTACAGTGCTATAATATGTATTTATTTTATAGTGCTATAATATGTATTTTATTGTATAGTGCTATAATATGTATTTTATTGTACAGTGCTATAATATGTATTTATTGTATAGTGCTATAATATGTATTTATTGTACAGTGTTATAATATGTATTTATTGTACAGTGCTATAATATGTATTTTATTGTACAGTGCTATAATATGCATTTATTGTACAGTGCTATAATATGTATTTATTGTATAGTGCTATAATATGTATTTATTGTACAGTGCTATAATATGTATTTTATTGTACAGTGCTATAATATGTATTTATTGTACAGTGCTATAATATGTATTTTATTGTACAGTGCTATAATATGTATTTATTGTATAGTGCTATAATATGTATTTTATTGTATAGTGCTATAATATGTATTTTATTGTACAGTGCTATAATATGTATTTTATTGTATAGTGCTATAATATGTATTTTATTGTACAGTGCTATAATATGTATTTATTGTATATTGCTATAATATGTATTTTATTGTACGGTGCTATAATATGTATTTTATTGTACAGTGCTAGTGCTATAGTATGTATTTATTGTATAGTGCTATAATATGTATTTTATTGTACAGTGCTATAATATGTATTTATTGTATAATGCTAGAATATGTATTTTAACTCCTGTTGTGATTGTAAAAATCTTGTTTTTTTATTTTTTTAGGAAGAAAATGTGTTTGTGATAATAATATTTCATAGAAGACAGTAGTCACGGCTTTCTTGTTTTACAAAGTTGTTGTTTTTAACTGTGTAAAACGTGTTTTTTTGGAATTCACTTTTTTTCCATATTTTTATTGCCAATATAAGTTCTCACTATTCAGAATGCGTTAAACGTATAATATTGTGACTGCACTGTAACAAACATATTCTATATTACACAAACATGCACATACCCTTTTTTCAAGCCAGAAACATTTTTAACAATTTTTACTGCTGGTCTTTCATATTTTACTGCTGGTCTTTCATATTTTACTGCTGGTCTTTCATATTTTCACTCCTGGCTGGTGCTCTTTTCTTCTCCACTTTACCTGTTAAATTGACCAACTTAGTGTAGCACAGCCAACTTAGTGTATCACACCAGCCCTGGTGGTTAAATTACACGAAGTAGAGCTTGAACGTATCAGAGGAGCCGGAGGTCTGACACCCCCCCAAGCAGTAAAGAGAATTGGCTCACAGAGACACATCCCAAGCTGTCAGAAGGACGTACTCCAATCGGATGAAGCATTGATACTTCTGCCAAGTTCGGGGTTCGCACGGAGACTCAAGCAAGAAACAGACAGCAGCGCACAACCGTTAAGGAGGAGAAAAGGACAGCGTCGATACAGAATGGTTATGCAGGCACTCAGAGCTTTGGGAAATCCTGAGCTTTCTAACTGAGTGAGTCCTGTCCCTCCAGTTATGTGTCCACAGCAAGCAGACCTGAAATCTCCAACGGTAAGCGCTAAAGTTATGAACTTGTATATACATTCTAGTAACAAGTGACTGTTTTATATTTTACTGCTGAATTGACATTTTAACCTGAGCCTCATCCCGTTTAAGGATACAATTTTTTGCACCACTTTGCAGACTGATGCATCATATTAGCGTGCCGTTAGAGAAACTTCCTTGTTATAATTGTCATATATATATGACAGGAAAAAAGTTTGAGTACTTCGTCCTTTAAATAGAGAAAGAAAAAAGTTCAAATTTTTTGAAATAAATGGAGGTGAAACCTGTTTCTTTCATGATTCAGATAGAGAATGCAATTTTAAAAAAAGTTTTCAATTTACTTCTGTTGTCAAATTTACTTTGTTCTCATGATATTCTTTGTTGAAGAGATACCTAAGGCTAGATTTAGAGTTTTGTCGGTAACGACCCGCGTATCTAACGCTGGCTTTTTTCCCCCCGCACCTTTTAAATACCGCTGGTATTTAGAGTTCACAGAAGGGCTGCGTTAGGCTCCAAAAAGGGAGCGTAGAGGCATATTTACCGCCACTGCAACTCTAAATACCAGCGGTGCTTATGGACGCAGCCAGCTTCAAAAACGTGCTCATGCACGATTCCCCCATAGGAAACAATGGGGCAGTTTGAGCTGAAAAAAAACCTAACACCTGCAAAAAAGCAGCGTTAAGCTCCTAACGCAGCCCCATTGTTTTCTATGGGGAAACACTTCCTATGTCTGCACCTAACACTCTAACATGTACCCCGAGTCTAAACACCCCTAATCTTACACTTATTAACCCCTAATCCGCCGCCCCCGCTATCGCTGACCCCTGCATATTTTTTTTAACCCCTAATCTGCCGCTCTGTACACCGCTGCAACCTACATTATACCTATGTACCCCTAATCTGCTGCCCCTAACACTGCCGACCCCTATATTATATTTATTAACCCCTAATCTGCCCCCCACAACATCGCCGCCAGCTACCTACAATAATTAACCCCTAATCTGCCGACCGGACCTCACCGCTACTATAATAAATGTATTAACCCCTAATCCGCCTCAATAACCCTATAATAAATAGTATTAACCTCTAATCTGCCCTCCCTAACATCGCTGACACCTAACTTCAAGTATTAACCCCCTAATCTGCCGAACGGACCTCACCGCTACTCTAATAAATGTATTAACCCCTAAAGCTAACCCTAACACTAACACCCCCCTAAGTTAAAAATAATTTTAATCTAACGAATCTAACGAAATAAATTAACTCTTATTAAATAACTTATTCCTATTTAAAGCTAAATACTTACCTGTAAAATAAACCCTAATATAGCTACAATATAAATTATAATTATATTGTAGCTATTTTAGGATTTATATTTATTTTACAGGCAACTTTGTATTTATTTTAACCAGGTACAATAGCTATTAAATAGTTAATAACTATTTAATAGCTACCTAGTTAAAATAATTAAAAAAATACCTGTAAAATTAATCCTAACCTAAGTTACAATTAAACCTAACACTACACTATCAATAAATTAATTAAATAAAATACCTACAATTAAATCTAACACTACACTATCAATAAATTAATTAAATAAAATACCTACAATTAAATCTAACACTACACTATCAATAAATTAATTACATGAAATACCTACAAATAAATACAATTAAATAAACTAACTAAAGTACAAAAAATAAAAAAAGCTAAGTTACAAAAAATAAAAAAAATTAATTACAAACATAATAAAAATATTACAACAATTTTAAGATAATTACACCTACTCTAAGCCCCCTAATAAAATAACAAAGCCCCCCAAAATAAAAAAATGCCCTACCCTATTCTAAAATTAAAATAGAAAAGCTCTTTTACCTTACCAGCCCGGAATTAAGGTAGGAAAAATCTGATTGGCTGATGGAATCAGCGAATCAGATTCAAGTTCAATCCGATTGGCTGATCCAATCAGCCAATCAGATTGAGCTCGCATTCTATTGGCTGATCGGAACAGCCAATAGAATGCGAGCTCAATCTGATTGGCTGATTCAATCAGCCAATCAGATTTTCCCTACCTTAATTCCGATTGGCTGATAGAATCCTATCAGCCAATCGGAATTCGAGGGACGCCATCTTGGATGACGTCATTTAAAGGAACCTTCATTCGGACTTAGGACGTCGGAAGAAGAGGATGGATCCGCGCTGGAGGTCTTCAAGATGGAGCCGCTCGTCATCGGATGAAGATAGAAGATGACGCATGGAAGAAGATGGTTGCCGGTCCGGATCTCCTCTTCTGCGCGGATAGGATGAAGACTTTGGAGCCTCTTCTGGACTTCTTCTTGCTGCTTGATAGAAGACTTCAGCCGGATGATGGATCTCCAGCCCCCGCTTGGGCTTGGATGAAGACTTCGGAGCCTGGAACGATCGTTGATACCTGGCATGGTGAAGACAAGGTAGGAAGATCTTCAGGGGCTTAGTGTTAGGTTTATTTAAGGGGGGTTTGGGTTAGATTAGGGGTATGTGGGTGGTGGGTTGTAATGTTGGGGGGGGGTATTGTATGTTTTTTTTTACAGGCAAAAGAGCTGAATTCTTTGGGGCATGCCCCGCAAAGGGCCCTTTTAAGGGCTGGTAAGGTAAAAGAGCTTTTCTATTTTAATTTTAGAATAGGGTAGGGCATTTTTTTTATTTTGGGGGGCTTTGTTATTTTATTAGGGGGCTTAGAGTAGGTGTAATTAGTTTAAAATTGTTGTAATATTTTTCTAATGTTTGTAAATATTTTTTTATTTTTTGTAACTTAGTTCTTTTTTATTTTTTGTACTTTAGTTAGTGTATTTATTTGTATTTATTTGTAGGTATTTGTATTTAATTAATTTATTGATAGTGTAGTGTTAGGTTTAATTGTAACTTAGGTTAGGATTTATTTTACAGGTAATTTTGTAATTATTTTAACTAGGTAGCTATTAAATAGTTATGAACTATTTAATAGCTATTGTACCTGGTTAAAATAAATACAAAGTTGCCTGTAAAATAAATATTAATCCTAAAATAGCTACAATATAATTATAATTTATATTGTAACTATATTAGGGTTTATTTTACAGGTAAGTATTTAGCTTTAAATAGGATTAATTTATTTAATAAGAGTTAATTTATTTCGTTAGATTTAAATTATATTTAATTTAGGGGGGTGTTAGGGTTAAGGTTAGATTTAGCTTTAGGGGTTAATACATTTATTAGAGTAGCGGCGAGGTCCGGTCGGCAGATTAGGGGTTAATACTTGAAGTTAGGTGTCGTTGATGTTAGGGAGGGCAGATTAGTGGTTAATACTATTTGTTATAGGGTTATTGAGGCGGGAGTGAGGCGGATTAGGGGTTAATACATTTATTATAGTGGCGGTGAGGTCCGGTCGGCAGATTAGGGGTTAATAATTGTAGGTAGGTGGAAGTGACGTTGCGGGCGGCAGATTAGGGGTTAATAAATATAATATAGGGGTCGGCGGTGTTAGGGGCAGCAGATTAGGGGTTCATAGGGATAACGTAGGTGGCGGCGGTGTGCGGACGGCAGATTAGGGGTTAAAAAGATTTAATAGAGTGGCGGCGATGTGGGGGGACCTCGGTTTAGGGGTACATAGGTAGTTTATGGGTGTTAGTGTACTTTAGAGCACAGTAGTTAAGAGCATTATGAACCAGCGTTAGCCCAGAAAGCTCTTAACTCCTGACTTTTTTCTGCGGCTGGAGTTTTGTCGTTAGATTTCTAACGCTCACTTCAGCCAAGACTCTAAATAACGGCGTTAGAAAGATCCCATTGAAAAGATAGGATACGCAATTGGCGTAGGGGGATCTGCGGTATGGAAAAGTTGCGGCTGAAAAGTGAGCGTTAGACCCTTTTTTGAGTGACTCCAAATACCGGAGGTAGCCTAAAACCAGCGTTAGGAGCCTCTAACGCTGGTTTTGACGGCTAACGCCAAACTCTAAATCTAGGCGCTAGGTAGGTAGCGTGCACATGCCTGAAGCACTGCATGACAGGAAATAGTGCTGCCATCTAGTGCTCTTACTAATGTATAACATTGCTGCAAAACTGCTGCCATATAATGTTGCAGAGACATGCACCCCCTGAGCTTACATACCTGCTTTTCAACAAAGGATACCAAGAAACCAAAGAAAATTTGATAATAGAATTAAATTGGTAAGCCGTTTAAAATTGAATGTTCTATCGGAATCATGTAAGGATATTTTGGGGGTTTATGTCCCTTTAAAGAATATAAGTTTTTTATTTTCCACACATTGCTGCTTATGTTTACACTGACAGTTTTTAATGTCCAATTTATGTTAAGGTTCTCTACAGATTTGCTACTCCAGATAGAGTATACAGCCTGCTAAACTGAAGTGTGGCAGTGAGATTAATTATTAAACGGAATGCTAAGTTACTAACTACAGGTAGACTTTAGTTTTTTGTATGATGAACAGTTGAACACCTCTGGGGAAATATATTTTTTTCTTGTTAAGTAGAGAAACAAATACAAGAATGGGGAATTGTTTTACTTTTCTGAAAAACAATATGGCCTAGATTTGGAGTTTGGCGTTAGCCGTGAAAACCAGCGTTAGAGGCTCCTAACGCTGGTTTTGGCCGCCCGCTGGTATTTGGAGTCAGTGATTAAAGGGTCTAACGCTCACTTTTCATCCGCGACTTTTCCATACCGCAGATCCCCTTACGTCAATTGCGTATCCTATCTTTTCAATGGGATCTTCCTAACGCCGGTATTTAGAGTCGTTTCTGAAGTGAGCGTTAGAGCTCTAACGACAAAACTCCAGCCGCAGGAAAATAGCAGTAGTTAAGAGCTTTCTGGGCTAACGCCGGTTCATAAAGCTCTTAACTACTGTACCCTAAAGTACACTAACACCCATAAACTACCTATGTACCCCTAAACCGAGCTCCCCCCACATCGCCGCCACTCGATTAAAATTTTTTAACCCCTAATCTGCCGACCGCCACCTACGTTATACTTATGTACCCCTAATCTGCTGCCCCTAACCCCGCCGACCCCTGTATTACATTTATTAACCCCTAACCTCCCCCCCACAACGTCGCCGCCAGCTACTTAAAATAATTAACCCCTAATCTTCCGACCGCAAAGCGCCGCCACCTACGTTATCCCTATGTACCCCTAATCTGCTGCCCCTAACACCGCCGACCCCTATATTATATTTATTAACCCCTAATCTGCTCCCCTCAACGTCGCCGACACCTGCCTACACTTATTAACCCCTAATCTGCCGAGCGGACCTGAGCGCTACTATAATAAAGTTATTAACCCCTAATCCGCCTCACTAACCCTATCATAAATAGTATTAACCCCTAATCTGCCCTCCCTAACATCGCCGACACCTAACTTCAATTATTAACCCCTAATCTGACGACCGGAGCTCACCGCTACTATAATAAATGGATTAACCCCTAAAGCTAAGTCTAACCCTAACTCTAACACCCCCCTAAGTTAAATATAATTTAAATCTAACGAAATAAATTAACTCTTATTAAATAAATTATTCCTATTTAAAGCTAAATACTTACCTGTAAAATACATCCTAATATAGCTACAATATAAATTATAATTATATTATAGCTATTTTAGGATTTATATTTATTTTACAGGCAACTTGGTAATTATTTTAACCAGGTACAATAGCTATTTAATAGTTACCTAGTTAAAATAATAACAAATTTACCTGTAAAATAAATCCTAACCTAAGATATAATTAAACCTAACACTACCCTATCAATAAATTAATTAAATAAACTACCTACAATTACCTACAATTAACCTAACACTACACTATCAATAAATTAATTAAACACAATTCCTACAAATAAATACAATTAAATAAACTAGCTAAAGTACAAAAAATAAAAAAGAACTAAGTTACAAAAAATAAAAAAATATTTACAAACATAAGAAAAATATTACAACAATTTTAAACTAATTACACCTACTCTAAGCCCCCTAATAAAATAACAAAGCCCTCCAAAATAAAAAATTCCCTACCCTATTCTAAATTAAAAAAGGTAAAAGCTCTTTTACCTTACCAGCCCTGAACAGGGCCCTTTGCGGGGCATGCCCCAAGAATTTCAGCTCTTTTGCCTGTAAAAAAAAACATACAATACCCCCCCCCAACATTACAACCCACCACCCACATACCCCTAATCTAACCCAAACCCCCCTTAAATAAACCTAACACTAAGCCCCTGAAGATCTTCCTACCTTGTCTTCACCATCCAGGTTCACCGATCCGTCCTGAAGAGCTCCTCCGATGTCCTGATCCAAGCCCAAGCGGGGGGCTGAAGAGGTCCATGATCCGGTCAAAGTCTTCATCCAAGCGGGGCAGAAGAGGTCTTCCATCCGATTGAAGTCTTCATCCAAGCAGCATCCATCCGGAGCGAAGCGGCAGGATCCTGAAGACCTCCAGCGCGGAACATCCATCCGGCCCGACGACTGAACGACGAATGACTGTTCCTTTAAGGGACGTCATCCAAGATGGCGTCCCTCGAATTCTGATTGGCTGATAGGATTCTATCAGCCAATCGGAATTAAGGTAGGAATTTCTGATTGGCTGATGGAATCAGCCAATCAGAATCAAGTTCAATCCGATTGGCTGATCCGATCAGCCAATCAGATTGAGCTCGCATTCTATTGGCTGATCGGAACAGCCAATAGAATGCGAGCTCAATCTGATTGGCCAATCAGAAAATTCCTACCTTAATTCCGATTGGCTGATAGAATCCTATCAGCCAATCGGAATTCGAGGGACGCCATCTTGGATGACGTCCCTTAAAGGAACAGTCATTCGTCGTTCAGTCGTCGGGCCGGATGGATGTTCCGCGCTGGAGGTCTTCAGGATCCTGCCGCTTCGCTCCGGATGGATGCTGCTTGGATGAAGACTTCAATCGGATGGAAGATCCTCTTCTGCCCCGCTTGGATGAAGACTTTGACCAGATCATGGACCTCTTCAGCCCCCCGCTTGGGCTTGGATCAGGACATCGGAGGAGCTCTTCAGGACGGATCGGTGAACCTGGATGGTGAAGACAAGGTAGGAAGATCTTCAGGGGCTTAGTGTTAGGTTTATTTAAGGGGGGTTTGGGTTAGATTAGGGGTATGTGGGTGGTGGGTTGTAATGTTGGGGGGGGTATTGTATGTTTTTTTTACAGGCAAAAGAGCTGAAATTCTTGGGGCATGCCCCGCAAAGGGCCCTGTTCAGGGCTGGTAAGGTAAAAGAGCTTTTACCTTTTTTAATTTAGAATAGGGTAGGGAATTTTTTATTTTGGGGGGCTTTGTTATTTTATTAGGGGGCTTAGAGTAGGTGTAATTAGTTTAAAATTGTTGTAATATTTTTCTTATGTTTGTAAATATTTTTTTATTTTTTGTAACTTAGTTCTTTTTTATTTTTTGTACTTTAGCTAGTTTATGTAATTGTATTTATTTGTAGCAATTGTGTTTAATTAATTTATTGATAGTGTAGTGTTAGGTTAATTGTAGGTAATTGTAGGTAGTTTATTTAATTAATTTATTGATAGGGTAGTGTTAGGTTTAATTATATCTTAGGTTAGGATTTATTTTACAGGTAAATTTGTTATTATTTTAACTAGGTAACTATTAAATAGCTATTGTACCTGGTTAAAATAATTACCAAGTTGCCTGTAAAATAAATATAAATCCTAAAATAGCTATAATATAATTATAATTTATATTGTAGCTATATTAGGATGTATTTTACAGGTAAGTATTTAGCTTTAAATAGGAATAATTTATTTAATAAGAGTTAATTTATTTCGTTAGATTTAAATTATATTTAACTTAGGGGGGTGTTAGTGTTAGGGTTAGACTTAGCTTTAGGGGTTAATCCATTTATTATAGTAGCGGTGAGCTCCGGTCGTCAGATTAGGGGTTAATAATTGAAGTTAGGTGTCGGCGATGTTAGGGAGGGCAGATTAGGGGTTAATACTATTTATGATAGGGTTAGTGAGGCGGATTAGGGGTTAATAACTTTATTATAGTAGCGCTCAGGTCCGCTCGGCAGATTAGGGGTTAATAAGTGTAGGCAGGTGTCGGCGACGTTGTGGGGGGCAGATTAGGGGTTAATAAATATAGGGGTCGGCGATGTTAGGGCAGCAGATTAGGGGTACATAGGGATAACGTAGGTTGCGGCGGTTTACGGAGCGGCAGATTAGGGGTTAAAAATAATATGCAGGGGTCAGCGATAGCGGGGGGCGGCAGATTAGGGGTTAATAAGTGTAAGGTTAGGGGTGTTTAGACTCGGGGTACATGTTAGAGTGTTAGGTGCAGACTTAGGAAGTGTTTCCCCATAGGAAACAATGGGGCTGCGTTAGGAGCTGAACGCTGCTTTTTTGCAGGTGTTAGGTTTTTTTTCAGCTCAAACAGCCCCATTGTTTCCTATGGGGGAATCGTGCACGAGCACGTTTTTGAGGCTGGCCGCGTCCGTAAGCAACTCTGGTATCGAGAGTTGCATTTGCGGTAAAAATGCTCTACGCTCCTTTTTTGGAGCCTAACGCAGCATTTGTTTGAACTCTCAATACCAGAGTTAAATTTATGGTGCGGCCAGAAAAAAGCCAGCGGAGCGTTAACAGCCCTTCTACCGCCGAACTCCAAATCTAGGCCTTAATGTTTTATTCATTGTAAATAAAAAATATTCTCAGTGAAAATCTGCATTTCAGATATGACATATAATCAAAGCAGAAATGCATCAATGCTGAGAGCTTTTTATGTAACATTCATAGGTACAGAATGATTGAATATGAATATCGGTGAGGATGTTTCCTGGTTAATTAGAACAGTAGAGTATACTTTTTGGAACAGCAAAGACCAATAAGATGACTATGCCAGATCAATATTTCATGCTGAGGTCATAAGAATTATTATATAACTAAAGAGATATTGAAGTCAAAATTAAACTTTCATGGTTCAGACAAACATTGCAATTTTTAAAAGACTTATGGCTAGATTTCGAATTGTGTGTTAGGGTAAAAAAGCAGCGTTAATAGGTCCTAACGCTGCTTTTTTACGCCCGCTGGTATTACAAGTTTTGAAGGTTTAGGGTCACTGCACACTTTTTTGGCCTTACCGCGAAACAACTTACGTAAACTCTGTAAAGTCTTTTTTCTATGGGACTTCCATAGCGCCGGTATTACGAGCCTGTCCTGGGAGGCCAAAAAGTGAGCGATACACCCTACCCCATCAAGAGTCCTAACGCATTTAAAAGTCAGTAGTTAAAAGTTTTATGGTACAACGCCGTAACATAAAACTCATAACTTAAGTGCTAAAAAGTACACTAACACCCATAAACTACCTATTAACCCCTAAACCGAGGCCCTCCTGCATCGCAAACACTATAATAAAATTATTAACCCCTAATCTGCCGCTCCGGACATCACCACAACTATAATAAACATATTAACCCCTAAACCGCCGCATTCCCGCCTTGCAAACATTAGTTAAATATTATTAACCCCTAATCTGCCGTCCCTAACATCGCTGCAACCTACCTACATTTATTAACCCCTAATCTTCCGCCCCCAACGTCGCTGCCACTATACTAAATGTATTAACCCCTAAACCTAAGTCTAACCCTAACCCTAACACCCCTTAACTTAAATATAATTACAATAAATCTTAATAAAAATTAATATTATTACCTCAATAATTCCTATTTAAAACTAAATACTTACCTATAAAATAAACCCTAAGCTAGCTACAATATAACTAATAGTTACATTGTAGCTATCTTAGGGTTTATTTTAATTTTACAGGCAAGTTTGTATTTATTTTAACTTGGTACAATAGTTATTAAATAGTTATTAACTATTTACTAACTACCTAGCTAAAATAAATACAAAAATACCTGTAAAATAAAACCTAACCTAAGTTACAATAACACCTAACCTAACCCTAAAATTAAATAAATTAACTAAATTAAAAACAATTAAATAAATTAAATTAAATTAGTTAAAGTACAAAAAACAAACAAACACTAAATTACAGAAAATAATAAACAAATTACAAGATATTTAAACTAATTACACCTAATCTAATAGCCCTATCAAAATAAAAAAAGTGACCCCAAAATTAAAAAAAAACCCTAGCCTAAACTAAACTATCAATAGCCCTTAAAAGGGCCTTTTGAGGGGCATTGCCCCAAAGAAATCAGCTCTTTTACCTTTAAAAAAAATACAAACAACCCCCCCAACAGTAAAACTCACCACCCACACAACCAGTGGCGTAGCGTGGGTTGTCAGTGCCCAGGGCAAGGCAAGTATTGCGCCCCCCCCCATCCCCATTTTAGATATGCTGCTTCTTCTTACATTTGGGACAAACCAAGCAAAGACCCAAGCCTGGTAGATCACATAAAGCAAGGGACACTGTCTCCTCTCCCACAAAATGCCCCCTTAACCATCTTTACTGGATAACTAACAGTTATTGCTGC
Source organism: Bombina bombina (assembly GCF_027579735.1). NCBI lineage: Eukaryota > Metazoa > Chordata > Amphibia > Anura > Bombinatoridae > Bombina > Bombina bombina. Next base: position 261,566,534 of record NC_069503.1, read on the forward strand.
TGATACCCATATCCCCAAAATATGTCCCTTGTCATAAGCAGCTACTAATCAGTAGTGCCTTACAAACAAAGCCATGAAAATAATATATTGGCAATACAAGAGGCAGTGGGTGAAGCCTGCAAGCATTATGTGCTATCCCCTTGTGATCAAACCCTGTCTGCAGCTCTCCAGAGCTGGGCAAATATATACAATATTAAATTTTAAGATTTATTCTCGTTTTACACATGGGGGAAAGCCCCCCTTAACCCCCATCTGGTGGTGACATGTCCTGATCTGTAAAACTTCATGGTACAAATACTGCAGACCACAGGGTGCACCCACCCCCACATTGCAGCAACCCATATTGTATATGTGGTGCAATAGGTTTTTGGTAAGTCGTTAAAAAGAGGAAAAGGGGACACACAGGTTGGCAGCTGTTACATAAGGTTGTAAAAGTCCACACCTCAGGAGTCCAGCAAGAAATAGATTCAAGATGGTGAATTCATAGGACTTCTTTGATAGGAGACAAACACAGTGAAATGCCTGGTGAGCAGCACAATCCTGGTGCCAGACAGCACACAAATCCCTAAATCTACTTCTGCCCTAGGAAGATCATGGAGGGGAAAAATCAAATACAGGAAACAAGGTCTCATTTTTATCAACTGTCACAAATATACTTTTTTGTGCAAGGACAAGATGGCGTAAGTTGTAATCAGAATCCGGTCAAACATGAAAGTATGGTCTCTGATCACCCCACCATCCCACTAACTAGGTAACTGGGGTTAATAGAAAGGCAGAGCCCAGCCATGCTGCCACCAGTGCCACGGGTTTGAAAGAGATTTATCGCACTTTTTAAGGATTCCTCCCCCCCCCACCTCTGCTTAGAGATCCTTAAAAAGTGCCCCAGGCAATGCATGGCATTCTGGCTCTGGGTCCTTTGTTGGAAGGGAACTTACTTGTTGGGTAATAATAGAACCGTAATTAAGCTGCATTTTACGTGTTGCTAGTATCAGGCAAAACCAAAAAAAATTAAGTCTGGTCCTGACACCTTACCTTAGTTGCGGCATCACCACATTCCTGACGGGTCGCAGAACAGAGCTGGGGGCCTGTCAGAATTTTTAGCCTCCCTTCTTCCCTTTGCTAAGTTGAGGCTGAAAGCGCCCCTCAGAATTATGCGCCCGGGGCAACCGCCCCTGTTGCCCCCCCCACGCTACGCCACTGCACACAACCAACCCCTCAAATAAAATACTATCTAAAAAAACCTAAGCTCCCCATTGCCCTGAAAAGGGCATTTGGATGGGCATTGCCCTTAAAAGGGCAGTTAGCTCTATTGCAGGCCCAAACCCTAACCTAAAAATAAACCCACCCAATACACCCTTAAAAAAACCTAACACTAACCCCCTGAAGATTGACTTACAGTTCTGAAGACCGGATATCCATCCTCAGCCAATAGGATTGAGCTCGCATTCTATTGCCTGTTCCAATCAGCCAATAGAATGCAAGCTCAATCCTATTGGCTGATTGGATCAGCCAATAGGATTGAACTTCAACTGGGTTTTATTGGGTTTTATTTTTAGGTTACGGTTTGGGCCTGCAATAGAGCTAAATGCCCTTTTAAGGGCAATGCCCATCCAAATGCCCTTTTCAGGGCAATGGGGAGCTTAGGTTTTGTTTTAGATAGTATTTTATTTGGGGGGTTGGTTGTGTGGGGGGTGGGTTTTACTGTTGGGGGTTGTTTGTATTTTTTTTTTTATAGGTAAAAGAGCTGATTTCTTTGGGGCAATGCCCCGCAAAAGGCCCTTTTAAGGGTAATTGATAGTTTAGTTTAGGTTAGTTTTTTTTTATTTTGGGGGGCTTTTTTTTATTTTGATAGGGCTATTAGATTAGGTGTAATTAGTTTAAATATCTTGTAATTTGTTTATTATTTTCTGTAATTTAGTGTTTGTTTGTTTTTTGTACTTTAACTAATTTAATTTAATTTATTTAATTGTTTTTAATTTAGTTCATTTATTTAATTGTAGGGTTAGGTTAGGTGTTATTGTAACTTAGGTTAGGTTTTATTTTACAGGTACTTTTGTATTTATTTTAGCTAGGTAGTTAGTAAATAGTTAATAACTATTTAATAACTATTGTACCTAGTTAAAATAAATACAAACTTGCCTGTAAAATAAAAATAAACCCTAAGATAGCAACAATGTAAATATTAGTTATATTGTAGCTAGCTTAGGGTTTATTTTATAGGTAAGTATTTAGTTTGAAATAGGAATTATTTAGGAAATAATATTAATTTTTAATAAGATTTATTGTAATTATATTTAAGTTAGGGGATGTTAGGGTTAGGGTTAGACTTTTTTTAGGGGGTAATACATTTTGTATAGTGGCTGCGACGTTGGGGCGGCAGATTAGGGGTTAATAAATGTAGGTAGGTGGCGGCGATGTTAGGGACGGCAGATTAGGGGTTAATAATATTTAACTAGAGGGAGATTATGGGTTAATAAATATAATGTAGGTGTTGGCGATGTTGGGGGCAGCAGATTAGGGGTTCATAAGTATAATTTAGGTGGCGGCGGTGTCCGGAGCGGCAGATTAGGGGTTTATAAGAATAATGTAGGTGTCGGCGATGTCGGGGGCAGCAGATTAGGGGTTAATAAATGTAAGATTAGGGGTGTTTAGACTCGGGGTTCATGTTAGGGTGTTAGGTGTAAACATAAAATGTCTTTCCCCATAGGTATCAATGGGGCTGCGTTACTGAGTTTTACGCTGCTTTTTGGCAGGTGTTAAGACTTTTTTCAGCCGGCTCTCCCCATTGATTCCTATGGGGAAATCGTGCACGAGCACGTACGACCAGCTCACCCCTGACTTAAGCAGCGCTGGTATTGGAGTGCGGTAAGGAGCACAATTTTGCTCAACGCTCACTTCTTGTCTTTTAACGCCGGGTTTGTAAAAACCCATAATACCAGTGCTGCAGGTAAGTGAACGGTGAGACAAAACTGCTCGTTAGCACCGCACAGCTCATAATGAAAAACTCGTAATCTGGCCGTTACTTATTTAAAGTCTACTGCTTGTTTTCAGCAGTTTATTGACATTGGGCAAGATTACGAGTGGAGCGCTTACAGTTACACATGCGCAATAAGGGATCTATTGTGGGTGTTTGCTCTTGTTGGGTTTTCCGCTTGTATTACAAGTTCAAAGTAAAGTAGAGTAGATGTTCCGGTGCAGGGGGGGTAGACAAAATGATAAGTGACATACAACAATTGGAAGATTGGACAAATGACTGGGATCTAAAGTTTAACATAGCAAAAGTGTAAAATTATGCTTTTAGGAAAGAAAAATCCAAACGTTAATTACAGACTCAATGAGACTTTACTGACTGTTACAAATGAGGAACGGGACTTGGAAATTATTATTTCAGATGATTTTAAATTTAGTAGACAATGTAGTATTGCTGTGAGTAAAGCCAGTAGAATGCTTGTTTGTATTGGTAGAGGTATTGCAGCAGAAATAGTAAGGTTCTTATGCCACTTCATTAGTTAGGCCTCATCTTGAGTATTGTGTGCAGCAGAGGAGGGACCAAGTCATTGGTTTGCAAGTCACAAGTAAGTCTCGAGTTTTTGTATTTAAATCCCAAGTCAAGTCCCGAGTCAAGACAGGCAAGTCCCAAGTCAAGTCTCGAGTCAAGATGAACAAGTCCAAGTCAAGTCCCAAGTCAAGAAAGGCAAGTCCAAGTCAAGTTTTGAGTCAACAAAGCCAAGTCTAAGTCTAGTCCTCAGCTTTGCCATTCAAGTGTTCAACAAGTCATTAGTACTCTTTGCATAACATAGCTTCTAAATATTAATTACTGTAAATAATGTATACTAATTCATATCATGAAGGTTTTTAAAATATGTTTATCTTTTCCCAGTTCAATTTACTGTGAGATTTTACGGCATAGTAAACCCAATTTTTTTTATTTTCTGATTCAGATAGAGTATGCAATTTTAAGCAACTGTCTTGAATCATGAAAGAAAAAAATTGGGTTTAGTATCCCTTTTATATATATATATATATATATATATATATATATATATATATATATATATATATATATATATATATATATATATATATATCCTCAGGTGTGAGATTTACTTGTCAAAAATTTCAAGGGATATTATCTGTCTAGTATATACAAGTTACAATACATATTATAAAATTATAAATTTTTGACAAGTAAATCTCACACCTGAGGACACAGGTGTATATAAAGAGCTTTGACACCTTTATTGTTAGTCCATGAATAAGGCAGGGGGCTGCCGAAACGCTTAGGACCTTCTTTTCACTTGTCATTAAGGGATTAAGCTTTTATGCTTTTTACTATGTGTTTTCATTAAAGAACTTTAACTTTACGCCTTGAGGCTTGCTGGTCATCTTTGCTGCTGTTACTCATCTTAATTACCAGCATACCTCGGCGTAAGTCTCTGCAAGCAGTGTATACTGATTGGTCCGGCAGTGGGAGGATCCGGATTGGCCGATTGATGGTGCCGCTGTCAGCGCTGGAAAATACTCACCCACGGCCGGAAGTTCTTTTGCTGGTGTAGTGTGTGCTGGAGGCGCGGATAGAGACACGCTCGGAGGGAGCAGTGGGATATCTCTGCAACGATGAAGTGGAGTCTCGCACACTGGAACTACCGACTGACAAAGGCCGCTCTTGGGTGAGTCACATACATGAACTTTTAGCTTGTCGCTGTTTGCCACTGATTAAAGTTGCAGCAAGTGCTGGAGGGACTGGCAGAGTCACGCTCGATACAAGAGCAGAATTGGACCTGCAACCGCTGATGTGAAGTCTCGCACACTGCATTTATATGTTTTAAGGCCAATTTGATGAATCCTCTTTTTTACAAGCTTATATTTGACGCTGTTAGTCTTGAGCTGTTAGAGGGGACGTATGTGTGAAAGGTTAAGGAGCAGCGGTCTTTATTGCACAAGCAGTTTACTAGAATGCTGTCCGCATTCAGCGATTTCTGGCAGACATGATATGCTGCAGCGTATTATGTCCGCCAGACTTTGATCATTCAGCCTCTATGTATAATAGTTCATAAACACAAATCCACACATAGATATTCACACTCTCAGTCTCACACTTTCTCACACACATTCTTTCTCTCACACACAAAGACACTAACACTCTCTCTCTCACACACACACACACACTTTCTCTCTCACACTAACACACACTTTCTCTCTCACACACAGGTTCACACACATAGAAAGACAGTGACAAACACAGAGACACACACTCTTACACTCACAAAGACACTTACACACAGACACACACATATGTAAGAGAGAAATAAAGGTAGCCATGTGCAGTATGTTGCTTTTTTGGGCTGTCGCTGCTTCCCACCAGATCTGAACATTTGCATGTCCGAGCCTGTGACCCCGGACACACAAATTGAAACCCAGAACTGTCCGGGTCATTCCTGGACAGGGGGCAACCCTTTGTAAAAAAAACTTTGTTTACATTTTCAGCATCATTAATATCTTGATTTTATAAGCAAGGAATGTTCAGTGCATGATTAAAAGGACATAAAACCCATTTTATTTTTCTTTCATTATTCAGCTAGAGCATTAACAGCTAGATTATGAGTTATGCGCAATATAGGGAAATTAACAAACACAACAAAAGTTGCATTATTTAACCCCCTAGAGCGCAGCCATTACAAGTTTTTAAAAACCCGGCTTGTGCGTGCGATATGGTGCTTTTAAGATCCATACCGCACCAAAAACAAGCGCTGTTTTGACATGCTCGTGCACACTTTTGGGGAGAGCAGGTCAAAAAAAGTCTAACACCTGGGATCGCGGAATGAAAAGCTCTGTAACACAGCCCCATTGATGTCTATGGGAAAAAAAAACTAACTTTTAAACCTTTAATCTTTTTAAACACCCTAACATAAACCCCACATCTAAACACCCCTAATCTGCTGCCCCCGACATCGCCGCCACCTACATAATGTTATTAACACCTAATCTACCGCCCCGATATCTCCACCACCTAAATAAAACTATTAACCCCTAATCTGCCGCTCCCGATATCACTGCCACTATACTAAAGCTATTAACCCCTATTCCCCTGCACCCCAACATCGCCCACACTATAATACATATATTAACCCCTATTCTGTCGCTCCCCAACATCTCCGCAACTAAATAAAGCTATTAACCCCAAAACCTCTGTCCTCCCACATCACTACCACAAATAAATCTATTAACCCCTAAACCGCCAGCCCCCCCACATCGCAAAAATCTAAATTAAACTATTAACCCCTACACCTACCCCTAACCCTTACACCCCCTAACTTTAACATAATTACAATAGAGCTAAATTAAAGTTACAATTATTAACTAAATAATACCTAGTTAAAACTAAATACATACTTACCTGTGAAATAAAATCTAAGATAGCTACATTATAACTAATAGTTATATTGTAGCTATCTTAGGTTTTATTTTTATTTCACAAGTAAGTTTGTAGGGCATTGCCCTAAAGTTAACAGCTCTTTTGCTACAAAAACCAAACACACCCTAACAGTATACAACCCTCCCCAAACCCACAAAATAAAAATAAAGTAAAACCTTATCTACCCATTGCCATGAAAAGGGCATTTTGTATGGGCATTGCCCTTAAAAGGGCATTTAGCTCTCTTGCTGCCCAAGCCCTAATCTAAAAATAAAAACCCACCCCAAAATGAAAAAAAAAATACATTACACAAAATAGCAAACAAATTATCAAAAATAATAAACATTTTTCCTATTCTAATACCCATTTTTAAAAATAAAAAACAACAAAATAAAAAACCTAATCTAGAATAAACTACCAATAGACCTTAAAAGGGCCTTTTGTAGGGCATTGCCCTAAGTTAAACAGCTCTTTTACCTGAAAGAGAAAATACAAAGAACCACTAACATTACAAACCCCCACCCCCCTAAACCCACAAAATAAAAAAAAAAACTATCTAAAAAAACCTAAGCTACCCATTGCCCTGAAAAGGGCATTTGGATGGGCATTGCCCTTAAAAGGACATTTAGCTCTTTTACAAGGCCAAACCCTAAACTAAAAAAAAAAAACACCCAAAAAACCCTTTAAAAAAGCCTAACACTAACCCCCGACGATCCACTTACAGTTTTTGAAGTCCCGCTTCAACAATTTTCATCCCGGCCGCAAAGTCCTCATCCAGGCGGCATCTTCTACCTTCATCCAGGCGGCGAGAAGTCTTCATCCAGGTGGCCTCTTCTATCTTCATCCAGGCAGTGAAGTCTTCATCCAGGCGGCAAGAAGTCTTCTCTAAGGCGGCCTCTTCTATTTTCATCCAGGTGGCATCTTCTATCTTGATCCCGGCGGCGCGTACTGGGTCCATCTTGAAGACAATTTAGTTAATTGCGATGTGGGGGACTTTCGGTTTAGGGGTTAATAGTTTACTTTAGTATATTTTATTGTGGGGGGCTTACGGTTTAGAGGTTAATAGGTTTATTATAGTGGTGGCGGTGTAGGGCTTAATAACTTTAGTATAGTGAGGGCGATGTGGGCGGATGGCAGATTAGGGGTTAATAACTTTAATATAGTATTTGCGATGCAGGATGGCCTCGGTTTATGGGTTAATAGGTAGTTTATGGATGTTTAGTGCACTTTGTAGCAGTTTAGTTATGAGTTTTATGTTACAGATTTGTAGCGTAAAACTCATAACTACTGCTTTTAGATTGCGTTACGGATCTTGTCGTTTTAGGTTGTAACGCAGGTTTTTTAGCCTCACTGCAAAACTCGTAATGGCAGCGCTATGGGAATCCCATGAAAAAACGTAATTTTTACAAGTGTGGTACTGACGTTGCATTACAGGCTAATAGACTTGCGGTACACTTATACCAACAAGACTTGTAATGGCTGCCGTGCTGTTTTAACGCTGAAATGGCCATTTTTTCAGCATTAAAACACGAACGCACAACTTGTAATATAGCTGATAGTGTTTAAAGAACTTTCCAATTTATTTCTATTATAAAATGTGCTTCATTCTCTTGGTATCATTTGTTAAAGGAACAGCAATGCATTACCAGAACCTAGCTGAACACAATGGATGAGGTGATGAAAAGAGGTATATATGTAAAGCCACCAATCAGCATCTAGCTCCCAGTAGTGCATTGATACTTCCGAGCCTTCCTAGAAGTAAATTGGAAAGTTGTTTAATATTGCATAAATCATGAAAGTTAAATTTTGGCTTCCTTGTCCCTTTTATGACGAACAAAATTAGTGGTGGGATTTGATTGATCCCTTCTAATAGTGTGTAGAGATGCCAATAGGTGATATGTGCAATTAACCTGTTGCGCTCCAAAACCATAGAAAAAATTGTGTATTTCTGTTTAAGGGACATAACGCCATCCAATAAGACAAGAGTAATGGCACAAAACAAATATTACATCTCAAAACTTTTTGGGGTACAGTAATAATGGGAAATGTGTTGCTCTGGAGCTGACTCTAAACATATACTTAACCCCTATATACTTAGCCAACAGATTACGCAGCACTATAAACACATGTATTATATGCAAGGGAACATTTATAGGGAACTAGTGGGTAGAGGGCCCTGCCAATAATTTCACTGTAGTAAATCAGCTCTCATGAAGGTGATCTACAAACAGCTGGGCTGTTTTTATGTTTCACAAACAGTTAACTAAAGCTCTGAGGATGCTCTATTCTGACAAATGTTAACTTCAATTGCACTCAAGTAATCACATTTACTTTCAACTTGCAAGCGCTACAGCCGACTTGCGCAAACATCCACGATAAACTTGATATTGCTTGCGCATAACTGTTAGTGTGCCACTCGTAATCTAGCCCTTAATAGGACATGGCCAATGAGCAGCATACACACATACCTGCCAATTATCAGACATGTCCTGCTTGGCACCAGCTGGTCTGAGAGTCTAACTGTTACCTTTGCAGAGATTAAATAAACTTTAGAGTAGGTGTAGTATGTTAAGAAGCAGTCTTATGACCCCTGTTTCTTAACTATTAGCCACAGGCTTGTTCATGTTTCTTAAATGGAGTCCAAAGTATGAATGCCACTCTTCTAAAATATGCATTCACACAGCTTTTAAATCTGCATACAAGTTTTTATTCTCTGACAGCTTATCGTGGACACCTATCTTTGAGAACACCTATCTTTGAAAAAGCTGCCACGGCTTGAAACGCATCAGATGATGTCATACTCCGTTTGTACCTACAGCTTATGGTTTATGTCTTTTCCGTAAGATTTTAACTTGGACCCAATAAAGGTATATGTTTTATTTATTCTCCATTAGCAGAGTTCCTTTACTTTACTTTTATGTAAAAATAAAAGCCTTTTGGCGTACCTGCAGCTCAGCGATAATGGTTCCAGAGGAGACCCAGAACTTTCCCCCTCGGGGATACAAGGTACAGCTTTTTCTAGCCTTACTGACTGATGTTTTTGCTGAATATATATATATATATATATATATATATATATATATATATATATATATATATATATATATATATATATATATAGGTATAAACAGAAATACATAGGAACATCTATTGAAAAATACATAGAACATTTGAAGAGCATTGGAATGTAAAATATTTAAAGTACATACACAGTAAAACACATTATTAAAAATTAAAATACATAAAAAATGCTTTTTCTTGTTTTCAGGTATTTTAGTGAAAAGGACTCCAAAGTATATATACATATGTATATATGTGTTTATATGTGTATATATGTATGGATTTACATATTTACACATATAAACATAAAAATACCTGTATACACATTTATACATATGAACATGTGCATACATACACTTATTTTGACATGCATATGTATGTATATATACAATATAGCCCTTAACATTGAAATACCTTGTCATATAACATAAACCTTTTAACCCTTATAATTTTTTATTTTTATGGTTTATATGAATATTGTGTATAGATGAGTGTAACACTTTTTTTAATGTATATACTGTATGTTTTTGGTGCAATTTTTTTTTAGCCCTAACCCTTTATGCAAGGACTTCAGTTCAACTTGTAATATTACTTTCAACTTAATATGATCGAGTTAGCGGGGGTTTCAATATTTCAATTTTGCGCACACACGATCGTTAGTGCGCCACTTGTAATCTGGCCCATAATTATTAACCTTTCACCTTTCCCTCTGTATCTCCCTCCGTCTATCCTGTCTTCTCTTCCTTATGACCCAATGGCCCCTATTTATGAAAGTCTGGCGGACCTGATCCGACAGTGCGGATCAGGTCCGCCAGACCTCGCTGAATACGGCGAGCAATGCGCTCACCATATTCAGCATTGCAACGCCGCCCCCTGCAGACTCGCGGCCAATGGGCCGCCAGCAGGGGGTGTCAATCAACCTGATCGTACTCGATCGGGTTGAATTGCGGCGATGTCTGTCCGCCTGCTCAGAGCAGGCGGAAAGGTTATGGAGCAGCGGTCTTTCTGCCCGCCGCTTCATAACTTGTAATAAAACAACAACCCGATGCATGCAAATACGGAGCTTGATAAATATGTCCATTTGTCTGCAAAATGCATCCTCCTTTTTCTCTTTCTTCTTGTTTCCTTCACCCTTTAACATTCCCCAGTTTTCCCTTTGTCTCCTCCTCCTCCGTCTGTACGTCAAATCTTTGTTTTTGTAAACTTTAATGAATTAAAGCTCAGTATCAAAAAATATATATGGATAACATAACGCTGATCCTCCACCCGCATCTTTTGCTTTCTTTAGGATATGGATGATGAATCTAACTTCCTCCAATCATTGCGTGCCCCTTTTGGTGTCCAGCTTGTGGAGCACGCAACAATTGGAGCAAGCCGGATTCGTCATCCATATGCTAAAGAAAGCAAGAGAAGCGGGCTGAGGAACGCCGTGATGTTAACCATAACGCAATGGTATAGTATTTTAAAAAATAAGCATCTTTGTAAACTTTAATGAATTAAAGTGCCCCTGTTTTTAAGATTATTTTTTTGATACTCGGCTTTAATTTATTAAAGTTTACAATCACTTTAAGAACAGTGGACACCATAGCTTCATACTTTTTTGGCATTACTATAATCAGCAGCACATGTGTATGATCTATTGTAATCATGTGTTCTCCTTTGTTCAGCGCAACTGTTCTATTCAGGAGTGTTTTACTTCTTTCAGGCTTATTTCTGAATATTCTTACCCTGAATGAATAGGTACTTCTACTGATTTCCTGCAGATTTGCCATTGCTATAACCTCTACTTTTTTATGGTGCATAACCATGTAGTTTGTGATCCGGCTATTTTTTGTGATATTTTCATGACATCACTAGAATCTTTCATATTACTGTTAGAAGAGTGAGAAGTTTTCAGACTTTCTCTGCAGTTTTATGGCCATTAGCAGAAGTTACATAGAAGATACAGGAGCTGCTTCTCTTTGACTATGAGCCAAATGGACCTCTGTGGTATTGTAATTACAGATTGCATTGTCACATATGTGATATACTGTATATATATAATATATATATATATATATAATATATATATATATATATATATATATATATATATATATATATATATATATATATATATATACAGGGAGTGCAGAATTATTAGGAAAATTAGTATTTTGACCACATCATCCTCTTTATGCATGTTGTCTTACTCCAAGCTGTATAGGCTCGAAAGCCTACTACCAATTAAGCATATTAGGTGATGTGCATCTCTGTAATGAGAAGGGGTGTGGTCTAATGACATCAACACCCTATATCAGGTGTGCATAATTATTAGGCAACTTCCTTTCCTTTGGCAAAATGGGTCAAAAGAAGGACTTGACAGGCTCAGAAAAGTCAAAAATAGTGAGATATCTTGCAATTGCAGAGGGATGCAGCACTCTTAAAATTGCAAAGCTTCTGAAGCGTGATCATCGAACTATCAAGCTTTTCATTCAAAATAGTCAACAGGGTCGCAAGAAGCATGTGGAAAAACCAAGGCGCAAAATAACTGCCCATGAACTGAGAAAAGTCAAGCGTGCAGCTGCCAAGATGCCACTTGCCACCAGTTTGGCCATATTTCAGAGCTGCAACATCACTGGAGTGCCCAAAAGCACAAGGTGTGCAATACTCAGAGACATGGCCAAGGTAAGAAAGGCTGAAAGACAACCACCACTGAACAAGACACACAAGCTGAAACGTCAAGACTGGGCCAAGAAATATCTCAAGACTGATTTTTCTAAGGTTTTATGGACTGATGAAATGAGAGTGAGTCTTGATGGGCCAGATGGATGGGCCCGTGGCTGGATTGGTAAAGGGCAGAGAGCTCCAGTCCGACTCAGACGCCAGCAAGGTGGAGGTGGAGTACTGGTTTGGGCTGGTATCATCAAAGATGAGCTTGTGGGGCCTTTTCGGGTTGAGGGTGGAGTCAAGCTCAACTCCCAGTCCTACTGCCAGTTTCTGGAAGACACCTTCTTCAAGCAGTGGTACAGGAAGAAGTCTGCATCCTTCAAGAAAAACATGATTTTCATGCAGGACAATGCTCCATCACACGCGTCCAAGTACTCCACAGCGTGGCTGGCAAGAAAGGGTATAAAAGAAGAAAATCTAAGGACATGGCCTCCTTGTTCACCTGATCTGAACCCCATTGAGAACCTGTGGTCCATCATCAAATGTGAGATTTACAAGGAGGGAAAACAGTACACCTCTCTGAACAGTGTCTGGGAGGCTGTGGTTGCTGCTGCACGCAATGTTGATGGTGAACAGATCAAAACACTGACAGAATCCATGGATGGCAGGCTTTTGAGTGTCCTTGCAAAGAAAGGTGGCTATATTGGTCACTGATTTGTTTTTGTTTTGTTTTTGAATGTCAGAAATGTATATTTGTGAATGTTGAGATGTTATATTGGTTTCACTGGTAAAAATAAATAATTGAAATGGGTATATATTTGTTTTTTGTTAAGTTGCCTAATAATTATGCACAGTAATAGTCACCTGCACACACAGATATCCCCCTAAAATAGCTATAACTAAAAACAAACTAAAAACTACTTCCAAAAATATTCAGCTTTGATATTAATGAGTTTTTTGGGTTCATTGAGAACATGGTTGTTGTTCAATAATAAAATTAATCCTCAAAAATACAACTTGCCTAATAATTCTGCACTCCCTGTACACACACTATAGATGGCTTTAATTGAACCTATAGTTGGAGTTAACTGAATGCATAGTTCATTTAAAACTATGGTTTAAAAAAAAAAAAAATTAAATTCTTTCTATGTCTATCTATTTTTATTGTTTAGCATGAAGGAAGCCTGTACTTACCAGAAGCTGTTTTACACCCTTCACTAAAAGAAACATCGTCAATGGCAATAGCTTCAGAGATCATGGTAGTCCCAAAAATTGTTGCTTGGATAACAATCTGTGTAGTTGTTGTATATAACATGGGGAAAAATAAAGAAAAATGTTATATTTCATTTGCTATTAAGCCTGATACATACTGTTTTTGTAGTAATTTAAACAATACTGAATTACATTTTATACTGAGGTAACTGTGAATATCTTGGCTGCACTCATAGCGCTGACATTTCAGAAATGCTCTGAAGCATGAATACGTTCTTCGTGCTTACAATTCTGTATTGAGTGGTGGTGGTAAAAAATACATAGTCACACACACTTGCACTTGACTTCTGAACTTTCTGGATTTCCACCCACAAGAGGGAAAATATGTTATGAGTTTAAAATAAACCCACTGTGATTTCTTTTTGAAACCGCAGTGTTTATTTGCAATTTCACTTCATCAGGTTTTAAACAACTAACTAGATGTTCTTGAACCTATAATATTGTTTTGGCAACCGCTCTATGGATAGTCACGCCCTAGCTGAGCTGAACATGATTGGAGGGAAACTCCACCAAACTGCGGGCAAAGAATCTGAACCATGATATGATCAGTCAATAGATTGAAATCCTGTCAGTTTGTATTCCACAGCTTTATCCACTGAACTTAAAAAGAGATCTGTTCTTCAAAGTTTAGTCTTAGTAAGACTGGAATGTGTAGGAAATGTGATTCACTACATTAACAACTAACAAGCTGAGTCAGTCCATCCCTTGAGAGACACTAATGGATAATAAGGAGGATTTTACTTATAAAGAGAAAAATAAGATAACAGGGTCTGTTCTCCCTTCAAGCTCAGTCATTTTGAGCGGTGGTTTCAATTAGCAAGCACAGCTTTTTCACATACAAAAATAAACCAAAAGGAACAATTTCACATACATTTATACCCTATAGCTGGTATAAGTCATTGTAAATGTATTAATGGGAAAACAGTTTAAATTGTTGTAACACTTATAGACATGTTTAGCTGCTGTAATTTATATGTGAATAAGAGTATTATTTAAAAATAAATGTGTTTTCTGTCCCTATCCCGTCCATTCTTTTGATGTTTAGCATTTCCTTTGCATTTTCAATTATTTTATAATGCAATCTAGTGATGGTAAAAGGGTTTTATTGGTATCATTGTAAGGCAGTCTGTCTCTTTGTCAGTTGGTCAATTGGTCTGACCTATATGCAAACCTATGCACAATGCAGCTCTTAAATGGGAATACAGAATAATACAGTGACATTTAATTTACTGATAAGCATAACTTCTATACACCTAGATTACGAGTTTTGCGGTACGGCTATACCACTGAAAAATTGGTCATTGCGTGTGGAATGGCCGATAACGCATATTACAAGTTGCGGCAGTATAGGCTATAACGCAAGCATTTTAGCCTTAACACAACCCTCCATTCTGCACTCCAAAAATGACGTTTGAGTGCGTGATTTTCCATAGCGCCGTATTACAGTTTGTGCGGTCTGGGCTAAAATGCTTGTGTTACAACTTATATCGACACGCTCTATTCCGCAATCTGAGACCAGTAGTTATGGATTTTGCGAAAACAAAAATGTTTCACAAAACTCATAACTAAAATGTTACAAAGTACACTAACACCCATAAACTACCTATTAACCCCTACTATATTAAACTTATTAACCCCTAATCCACCGCCCACCCACATCGACCGACACAAAAAAATATTAACCCCTAAACTGCCGCCCCCACTTCACTAACACTAAATAAACCTATTAACCACTAAACCGCCAACCCCCACATCACCGACACTAAATAAACTTATTTACCCCTGAACTGCCGGCCCCCCACATCGCAACTAATAAACTAAACCTATTAATCCCTAAACCGCCGGACCCCCACATCCCAAAACACTAAATTAAACTATTAACCCCTAAACCTATCACCCCCCTAACTTTAAATTAAAAGTTACAATATAACTATCTTTGAATAAATAAAAACGTACCTGTGAAATAAAAAAAAAAACTAACATCTAACTATAAATTAACCTAACATTACTATTCTAATAAAATAAAAAAAATCTACCAATTAAAAAACCTAAATTACAAATTTAAATAAACCTTATACTACAAAAAAAAAATATTTTTTTTTGCAATGGGGTACCTTGCATTCCTATTGGTTGACATTTTCAAACCAGCCAATAGGATGAGAGCTACTGAGAGTTATTATTTTTTTTTTTTAAACTTTTATTTATAACCAATATGGGGTGCAAAGTTACAAGATGCCCCTCCAGCCCACCTCGCAGGGTGAGTCAAGAAGGTAGGTAAGACAATACAGACAATACAGGTAGGTAAGACAATACAAGCAGCTGCGATTTCATACAATAACATACATATAATTTCGAGAATTTTCAGCAGTTAACCACTGCTCTAGTAGATATGGATCTGCACCACCACATTGGGGTTTTTAGCATTATTAACAAACAAACAGATATGTAACAGGGGGGGAGCAGAGGGGGAGGGGGGAACTGGGGAGAGGGACAGGTAGAATGGAAAGGGGTGGGGGAATAAACAGACACATAACATAAAACGTGGGAGGTAAGGGGAGGCGAAGGAGGGGAAGCCGGGGAAGAGGGAGGAATAGAGTGGTGAGGGTTGGGGGGGACATAACAAGTGTATACATACCTATACATACCATTTCTGCCTATTCCCCAGAATAATCTATGAGTTAGTGCGGCATGAGTACAATACAATAAGCAGCTAGTAATATCGTTGGATATATTAATAAAGAGTTGTCAAATTTCAATAAGGGAGACTTGGGTCAACCTTTCTGAGATACTTGTATACATTGCTGGGACTGAACTAGACATGACAGTAAACTACACTAAACTAAACACACCATCGTCCCCAGAGATTTGAGAGTAAGAGTGAGTGCCTTGGCACTGTGGCGGAATAGGATCATAGCTGTGCAATTCGTAATCAAGTATAAGTGGTATGGTCAAGAGAATATATAAGGTATAAGGTTGGACTCTATATGCTGTCAGAGGCATGTTACTTAATAGGGTCTATCTGATAGGGCAATAGAGAGTAGGGAGGATATCTTAGTAACTACTGAGTTATGTAGCTCAGGAGTTCAAACCTGGCTCCCCTGATAAGAGAATGTGTGCAGTCACCCAGTCGCTGACAAAAAGCATGTATGGTGTATGCGAGTGTCCAGATCTTACAGGCTGACGTGGCATGTACAGACAAGCATAGAGGCAACAGTTTGCAGGGACATTCTAAGAGTTGGCAGATGTAGTTTAAAGGCTATTCCTCACAGAATCATAATGATCATAATGCTACCTGCTAAATATATTCATTAAGGTTTAACCCATTAGAGTAATAGTATATAAAACATGATATCTATAGGTATAAGTAGAGCTGACTCTGAACCCACTACGCTGAGCTAACTGGCAGTGAGAACTCTTTATCTGTATGACTTTGAGTGTGTGGCTATACTTGCATGAGAATGTTCATGTTTATGACAAGCCTGAGGATAGTAAGCTTAGTTGGATCCTTAAGGGGGCAATCTCAATGAACACTATAGAAGACAGAACAAAAACAAGCATGATATGTAGCTGCTTTAATTTTGGTGTGAATATATAAAAAGAGTTTGATTCATATGGAGCCTGCCAAGGGTTAACAAATAAGTGGATACTGAATGTGCATTTCTGGGAGTTTTTTAATCAGCTTTGTGAGGTTAGGCAGAATAAATAATGCAGGTATTATTGGAAAAGTGATTTGTAGAATATGCAAAATTTGTGAGTTTACACGTATTTAAACTAGACCTTTGCTGGTACATAACTGTGGTAAATAAACCAGACAAGTAAACAAGTCATAAAAGCCAACAGGGCTAGAACCGACAGTGATCAGACTCTATTCGAGAGCCTTCCAGAGTTCTCAAAACACCAGCTGTGACATTAGATATTGATAATTTTCAGCCAGTTTCGTGAGGTTGGGCAAAATAGATAGTGTAGGTTTAAGAATGTGTGCAGTCACCCAGTCGCTGACAAAAAGCATGTAAGGTGTATGCGAGTGTCCAGATCTTACAGGCTGATGTGGCATGTACAGACAAGCATAGAGGGAACAGTTTGCAGGGACAATCTAAGAGTTGGCAGATGTAGTTTAAAGGTTTTTCCTCACAAAATCATAATGATCATAATGCTACCTGCTAAATATTTTCCTTAGAGGTTTAACCCAGCAGAGTAATAGTTTATAAATCATGATAGCTATAGATATAAGTAGAGCTGACTCTGAACCCACTACGCTGAGCTAACTGGCAGTGAGAACTCTTTATCTGTATGACTTTGAGTGTGTGGCTATACTTGCATGAGAATGTTTATGTTTATGACAAGCCTGAGGATAGTAAGCTTAGTTGGATCTTTAAGGGGGCAGTCTCAGTGAACATTATAGAAAACAGAACAAAAACAAGCATGATATGTAGCTGCTCTAATTTTGGTGTGAATATATAAAAAGAATTTGATTCATATGTAGCCTGTCAAGGGTTAACAAGTAAGTGGATACTGAATGTGCATTTCTGGGAGTTTTTTAATCAGCTTTGTGAGGTTAGGCAAAATATATAGTGCAGGTATTATTGGAAAAGTGATTTGTAGAGTATGCAAAATATGTGAGTTTACACGTATTTAAACTAGGCCTTTGCTGGTACATAACTGTGGTAAATAAACCAGACAAGTAAACAAGTCATAAAAGCCAACAGGGCTAGAACCGACAGTGATCAGTCTCCATTCGAAAGCCTTCCAGAGTTTTTAAAACACCGACTGTGACATTAGATATTGATAATTTTCAGCCAGTTTCGTGAGGTTAGGCAAAATAAATAGTGCAGGTTTGATTGGAAGAAAGGTGTGTAGTGTATACGAAAGTTCACTTGTATTTAAACTAGACCTTTGCTGGTACATAGCCGTGGGGTTCCACAATTGTGCCGCAGCTAGATGTAGATATCCATTCATGCAGCCACATCGCTATTCAGTCAGCTGGAACAGCGAACTGTGAATATAAGCAGATCACCCGACTCCAGCCCGGGATGGAATGTGGCACCCACGCCTGAGAAGGATGCAGCTTTTCTGTAGATGAAAGGAGGTCTGCCCTGTAACCTGCAGTAAGTGTAGTAGTACAACAGCAGAGTAGCTGTCGCCTCTTGGGACCGACCTCGGGGCCCTCTGCAAAGCGGTTTCCTGTAGTGGGGTAAGAATGGCCGTTACTTGTCTGCTCCCCTGTGCAGCAGAAGTTATGAGACTGTCATCTCCACCTAGCGCATGTAGAGCAGCGCGGGCATTAGTAGGTTCGGGAGTTGCGTCGCCGCGGTTTTCCACCTGGTCAGGATGCCGGACAATCATGAAGCAACTAGCGCTATCCAGAGCTTGCGGTTCTAGTGCAGGGCATTTTGCTTGGTGTTCTGGCTCTGGAAAACATTGTCGGCCAGCGATATGGGCCATTTGTATTAGTTTCTCACAGCTGTTAAGTAGGTGGTCAAATTTAGTTGCAAAAGTTGCTAGTAGCGTCTCGGCAAGGTCTCTTCCTGAAGTCATTGCCACGTGGGTAATGTTCTCCCGTCTACCGATTAGGTGTTATTATGCTGGTAGGGGGTGCAGTCACTCCAACAACATGAAGCAGGGTTCTAGTCAGGTGTTAATCAATTTTAACAACGCACAAGATGACTTAGCTGATGCGCCAATATGGCGGACCACAAGGGTATCGTAAATTGCTCCCGGGGGCTAGGGCCGATGTGATGCCCTTCACTTTCAAAAAGTCGGCTAGCGATGACAGTTTCAAAGTCTCCTAGCAAGACACATAACGTGGGGGTCTGGATGGCGGTGTAAAATGGTGAATAAGCGTTATTTGTAGCTCAAACATGCCGAGAGTTATTATTTTTACTGAAAGTTTTTTATTTTTAATATTTTAAGTGTTTATTATTTTTTGTAATGTTAGATTTTTTTTTCATAGTATTAGGTTTATTTAAATTTGTAATTTAGGTTTTTTAATTGGTAGTTTTAATTTATAGTTTAATGGGTTTTTTTTTATTTTTTTAATCTTTTTATTAACCCCAACATAATTAATATAATATAAACAATAATTTTGATGCCTCACAGGGCAAGATGACACATACATGTTATATAAACATCATCTTGAACAAAAAGCATGAATCTTTTTTCATTCATTTTGTGGGGATTGTTTCCATTTTAACTCTAAATGATCTCAAATCTAAATACATATCAGCACATAAACATGGAAGCAAAAAAGTTACCTGTTGGTGTAGTAATGGACACGACATTTTGCCAACAGAACCTTGTAGTATTTCTAACTGATACACTCTGTCCAAAAATACGCATATATGTTTAGGTTGACACCATAACAAATCAGAGCCAAGTATTAGGTTTATTTAAATTTGTAATTTAGCTTTTTTAATTGGTAGTTTTAATTTATAGTTTAATGTTAGTTAGTTTTTTCACAGGTAAGTTTTTATTTATTTAAAGATAGGTTATATTGTAACTTTTAATTTAAAGTTAGGGGGTGTTAGGTTTAGAGGTTAATAGTTTTAGTGTTTCGCAATGTGGGGGTCTGGCAGTTTAGGTGTTAATAGGTTTAGTTTATTAGTTACAATGTGGGGGCTGGCGGTTTAAGGGTTAATAGGTTTATTCAGTGTCTGCAATGTCGTGGAGCGGCGGATTAGGGGTTAATCACTTTATTTAGCGTTGGATTAGGAGTTAATAACTTTGTTTAGGTGTCGGCGATGTTGGGGGCGTTGGTTTAGGGGTTAATAGTTCTATTATAGTGGTAGCGATGTGGGGGGTCGGCGGTTTAGGGGTTGATAGGTTTATTTAGGTGTTAGCGATCGCAGGTGTTAGTTTTTTTCTGACACTTTCTCCCCATTGATGTCTATGAGGGAAAGCGTGCATGAGCATGTAAACTCAGCCCTTGGCTTTTGTGCGGTATGGAGCTTAACGCACGCACAGCACAGGAGGTTTTTCAGTAACTCGTAATGGCAGCGCTATGGAAAGTGTGGTACCGCTCATTTTATTGCGTTATTTATGCACCCGATATAGAGTAAAACTCTTAATCTAGACGATGGTTAATACAAATTCCAGATCAGCATCACTCTTGAAACCAGTATTTAAAATGATTGTGAACTGATATTGGAAACAAAAGGCCAGATTACAAGTGGATTGCTATTTAACGCTACCGCTGAAGCATTAACTGCGCTAGAAGTTAGCTTTTTGCATGCATCGGGTTGTTGTTTTATTACAAGTTTAAAGTAAAAAGTTATCGCCCGTTAACTAACCCGACTCACGGGAAAAAGCCAAACTTAGAATATTGTGTGTGAAAACCAGATCGCATATTCTCAAGTGCGCTAAACTGACATGAAAATATTAATATTTCACATTCCAATGTTCTTCACATAGAATATTTCTACATAATGTATATCTGATGGTATTCTGGTACAATATACAGTATATCTATAACTAAATATATACATGATTATATATAGGTATAGATATATACAAATATATATAGAAAAGATCTATTTAGAAATACATAGAAGATTTTCTGCTATGTGCAGAGCATTGGAATGTGAAATATTTATAGTAAATACACAGTATAAAACTTTATTAAAAAATTAATATTGCATAGATATGATTTAACATATTTTCATCTACTTAACTTCAAAGGGCCCCAATGCACTTCTATATATGTCTTTATATGTGTACAAAAGTCCAGCACTCGCTCACAAGCTCTCAGCTAGGATTTAAAGCAAAACTGGGAGAGTCAGTTACCGAATTTGGCCAAATGGGTCCCCTAATACAGCCACACAAATGCAGCCACACACACAAATGCAAGCTCTTAATCAAACAAACTGGGAAAAAGTCAGGGTTCACAGACTTATGTAATCACCCTGGGCATATGCAAAACAAGGAAAAGGGGACAGCACTCTTAGACTGGACTGGGTACACATCCCATGACCCCTAAACAGGCTCAGCTTTTGGTGCTATAGCACTCTCTTAAAGCTACACTATTTCCAGAGTCACAGGCAGTTAACCCCGGGCCAGATCCATAGGGAAAATTACAAAGCAGACTATGCAACACACACACAAAAAAAAAGTCCAGCACTCGATCACAAGCTCTCAGCTAGGATTAAAAGCAAAACTGGAAGAGTCAGTTACCACATTTGGCCAAATGGGACAAGCCCAGGTATTACGTCAAGGTGTCTTCCAAAATCCTGGGTCCCTAATACAGCCACACAAAGAGGAAGAGACCTTTTTTGTTTTGCAAAACAGTTAACCAGAGCTCTGAGGACACGTTATGCCTAGGGATGGGTGAATGTGTTTATATTCGAATGTTAGAACGAATGTTATTGTAGAAATTCGATTTACATAATCGAATGTTGATAAGAACGAATATTCTCAAAAATTCTATAATCGAATGCTATTTACAGTTTTCGAATGTCACTTTCGAATTCGAATGTACATAATTAGATTGAATGTCCACATTTGAAATTTTGAATGTAACATTCGATTTAACAAATACTATTCAGAAGTTCAATAGTTCATGTGGTAGGGAATTTTGTAAATTGATACATAATTGATACAAATATATCAATTTCAATGTTTCTATTTCGAATATTGAATAATTTGAATATTACATTTAAAGAAAGCATTAGAAATACTATTACAAATATATCAATTTAAATTTTTCGAATTCGAATATTGCATAGTTTGAATATTACATTTAAAGAAAGCATTAGAAATACTATTACAAATACATAAATTCAAATTTTTCAAATTCGAATATTGCATAATTTGAATACATGAAATGAATGTTAGAATGTTGTAGAAACATTTGAAATTCAAAACGAACGAACAAATGTGTTAAAATTTGTTTAATTTTTCGAATGTTGCGAAACATTCGCCCATCCCTA
The DNA here is from genome assembly GCF_027579735.1 of Bombina bombina. Lineage (NCBI taxonomy): Eukaryota > Metazoa > Chordata > Amphibia > Anura > Bombinatoridae > Bombina > Bombina bombina. Next base: position 261,588,851 of record NC_069503.1, read on the forward strand.
GTTATGCCAATGAGCATTAACTTACAACTTGTAATATGAACAACAACCAACCCATAAACATGCGCAATAAACTGCTTTTCGCTCGGGTGTAACTGTTAACGCTCCACTCATAATGTGGACCATAATGTTTAAAAAAGCTCATAAAGATTTTATGTTATTTCTCTCCATGCCGGCGACTTTTTGATAATCTGTTCCTAAGTATTTGATAATCTCTTCCTAAGTAGTCTCACTTTGTATACTACTGTGTATTTGTTTGAGTTGTGGTTTAAATTAGTAGAGATAGCTATTTCATATATAAAAATATAATGTTAAGGCCTTAAAATAAAAATCCAAATTTGGAGACCTATAAGAAAGAACAACTTTATTCCAAGACTAATTAAAATAAGTTGTGTCATTTCATCTTTTATGTATGTTTGTAGTTGTCTCAGAGTCAATAAAAACAGTTTTATATAGAATTTTGAAGAGCTTTAAGAGTTTAAATGTGACTTTTAACTGGTAATTTTACTGTGAAAGGCTTCCAAAGTTGTATATTATCAAACACAAAGTTGTTGTTACTTTCTACTCAAAATGTCTGTAAAATTATTGAAAGTAGCACTGTGGCTAAAAATAATGATGAACAAAAATCTTAGAAAGAAGGAAATAACTGCACTTATCCATCTTTACCAATCTCCTTCTACCAATTTTATACTCATTTACAGCTTCCCCTAAGCATTGATGATACTATGCAAAGTCTATTATAGTGATTGAAACCTGGAGAATAGATGTTCATTTCCCAGTATTCTGGAATTTCCCAATATTATACTCATCTACAACATTCCAAGCCTCCCCTAAGCATTGATGATACTATGCAAAGCCTATTATAATGTCTGAGACCTGGAGAATAGATGTTCATTTCCCAGTATTCTGGAATTTCCCAATATTATACTCATCTACAGCATTCCAAGCCTCCCCTAAGCATTGATGATACTATGCAAAGCCTATTATAATGTCTGAGACCTGGAGAATAGATGTTCATTTCCCAGTATTCTGGAATTTCCCAATATTATACTCATCTACAACATTCCAAGCCTCCCCTAAGCATTGATGATACTATGCAAAGCCTATTATAATGTCTGAGACCTGGAGAATAGATGTTCATTTCCTGGTTTTCAGAGATGATTTAACCACATCTGCTAGGGACTCTGCAGTTATGCTGCAATTGTTTGTGCCTTCGGTCCAGCTGTTGCTATTTTTGTTGTTCATTTGAGAAAAGTTTTAGAAGGAGAATATAGAAAATGTTTTATGCAGATGAAGACAAAACTGTATTTGGTCAGAATGTTTACATTTTAAAAATATACAATTTGGTTTTCATCATGTTTGGTTAATAATTTGCTCTAAAAATTCTGTTTGTAACTCATCTGACAAATATAAAATTACAACAAACAGAAGGTCATAACACTGAACGTTTGATTTGCATATAAGACATCAATTATTAAAAAGTAACAACAGAAGGTAATGACTGCAGTTATTGCATTCACATGTTAATTGAACAGTAATTCTCGCAGGTAAAGCATTTTAGGTATAGTATATGTTCCTTTGTTCCTTCTAATTTTTTTATGATATATACCACATCACACATCAATTCTAAAATGACAACAGACATTAATTTATATCATTTGTAGGGGTCCATTTATCATTGTGCGGACGGACATGATCCGCTATAGCGAACCATGTCAGCCGCATATCAATAAATGCTGAACAGCATATGCTGTCGGCATTTATCATTGCACCAACAGTTCTTGTGAACTGCTGGTGCAACGCCGCCCCCCGGCAGATTTGCGGCCAATCGGCTGCCAACAGGGGGTGTCAATCAACCCGATCGTATTGGATCCGGTTGATTTTCGGCGATGTTTGTCCTCCGCTTCAGAGCAGGTGGACAGATTATGGAGCAGCGGTCTTTAGACCGCTGCTTCATACTCGCCAGAAACACGGGACATCAAGCTCCATTCGGAGCTTGATAAACAGACCCCTTAGTGTGCATATAAATAAATGTTCCAATGTAGAGTTCACAAAGGACAAGAAAGCATGTTCATAATAAAAAAATTTCACAGTCATAGAGAATTCTAATCTAAATTGTGGGTTTACAGTTCCTGTTAAAAGTTGAGGTGTAGACCCCATGCTTAACACTGATACATTCCACACAGTACAGGCAATGCTTGCACACCCTAGTGCCCCATTTATAGTTGTCACTAATTGACCTCATCAGTGAAAAAAACTTAGGTTACAACATGGCAGCACCCAGTGTTTTAATAACACTAAAACTTTACAATACTTAAACTATATATATATATACACGAGTGGAGCGTTCCTGCTCATGTGTTAACTAGACTGAAGCTTTTTGCGCATGTTAATTTTGCTCATATTACAAATTGAAACTAAAAACTTTGCACATGAGCACTAACCCCACAAATGGAAAAAGCCAAACTTTGAATATCGTAAACGCGTAAACATATTTCCCATAGACTTCAATGGAGGACGTTTATTCATGTGCGCTAACCCGACATGAAATATAAATAGTTCACCTTCCAATGTTCTTCACATATCAGAATAGTGTTTATTATTAAAAGCATATTTCTATAAATCTAATAGTTGTTTATAAAATATATATCTATACATACACCTATATATATATATATATATATATATATATAAGAACAAGGGGGTGAAGGCACAGCACCACACAGCCAAATCCAGTCCAACTATATATATAGTGCATGGGAGAGAAAGGGTCCCTCAGTCCCCAAGACACAAATAGAGCAATAGAATACTGCCAGTACTGTTTCTTTTTAAGAAAACATCCTTTATTGAAGTATCAAAGAATAAAACAACAGCTACGTTTCGTGCCTACATAGCCCTTATTCATGCTGTAGAATATAGGTAAAGCACCTTAATTTATACCACCTGTGGTTAACAGATTAACTCTTACGGGCCCATTTATCAAAGGGCTTGCAGACCTGATCCGACACTGCGGATCAGGTCCGCAAGACCTCGCTAAATGCGGAGAGCAATACGCTCTCTGCATTTAACATTGCACCAGCAGCTCACAAGAGCTGCTGGTGCAACGCCGCCCCCTGCTGACTCGCGGCCAATCGGCCGCCAGCAGGGAGCTGTCAATCAACCCGATCGTATTCGATCGGGTTGATTTCCGGCGATTCCTGTCCGCCTGCTCAGAGCAGGCGGACAGGGTTATGAAGCAGCGGTCTTTAGACCGCTGCTTCATAAGTTGTGTTTCTGGCGAGTCTGAAGACTCGCCAGAAACACGGCCCATCAAGCTCCGTACGGAGCTTGATAAATGGGCCTGCTAATTGTCATGTGCATATAATCTTATCTACGGCATACTGCCATCTAGTGGAAGTTTAACAGTAGATACTCCACCTGTAGATTATAATAAAAATGTGTTTAAAAACAATTCTCAAATATTGTTACTAACTATACAATCTCTAGTCTAGTCTTAAAGAGAAAAAAGCATAAGAATACATATAAAAAGACTTTACAAAAACAAATGTAAATCATAATCTCTTTTTAAACCAATCGGATAGAGGGTGCCCAATTGATGTACCTACCACACCTCTCTTTTTTTTCAAAAGAAGTTCCCTGTTGCCCCCTCTCCTAAACTTAGGGATGTGGTCTATTATCTGGAATCTTAATTGGCTGACAGTATGTCCTGCCATAATAAAATGGGCAGACACTGGCAATGTCATATCCTTATTTATAATACTTATGGGCACTAATCCTATCTTTAATGGGGCAAATAGTTTCCCCTACATAGCCACGCCCACACGGGCATTTAAGGAGATACACAACATATTCTGTATCGCATGTATAAAAACCTTTTATCTCCCTTTTTTTATTGTCATTAATTTGGGCAATGCATTTCCCTTTAATTATTGAATTGCATTGTGCACAGCCCAAACATGGATAGGTAGGTGCCTTTCTTAGTGGTGGTTAAATAATTAATACCTCTCAATGTATTACTCCCTACATCCACATGTACTAATGTATCTTTAATAGTGATGTCACGAACATAAAAATTTGGGTTTGCAAACGGCGAAAGCGAACTTCCACAAATGTTCGCGAATGGGCGAACCGGGCGAACCGCCATAGACTTCAATAGGCAGACGAATTTTAAAACCCACAGGGACTCTTTCTGGCCACAATAGTGATGGAAAAGTTGTTTCAATGGGACTAACACCTGGACTGTGGCATGCCGGAGGGGGATCCATGGCAAAACTCCCATGGAAAATTACATAGTTGATGCAGAGTCTGGTTTTAATCCATAAAGGGCATAAATAACATTCCTAAATTGTTTGGAATAACGTGCTTTAAAACATCAGGTATGATGTTGTATCGATCAGGTAGTGTAAGGGTTACGCCCGCTTCACAGTGACAGACGCGCGCGCGTGCACGGGAGGAGGCGGGCGGACGGGCACGTGCAAGGGGAGGGAGCGGGTGGGAACCGCTACACTACAGAAAAAAATGTTTTTATAAGTGAGAGAAAGAGGTGCAAAATATTTAGTACTTGGAAATCTAAGTGATCTTGAAGCGGGTGGGGGATTGGTCGGGGGGGAAGCTACACTACAGAAAAATGAAATAAAAATAAAAAAAAACATTTTATTTGCAAACTGGGTACTGGCAGACAGCTACCAGTACCCAATATGGCCCCCAATAAGGCAGAGGGGGAGGGTTAGGAAGCTGTTTTTGGGGGGATCAGGGAGGTTGGGGGCTAAGGGGGGGATCCTACACAACAGCATATGTAAATATGCTAAAAAAATATATATAAAGATGGCGGGACAATTGTGGGGTGGGGGAGGGAAGAGAGCTCTTTGGGATCAGGGGGTCTGATGTGTCAGGTGGGAAGCTGATCTCTACACTAAAGCAAAAATTAACCCTGCAAGCTCCCTACAAGCTACCTAATTAACCCCTTCACTGCTGGGCATAATTCATGTGTTGTGCGCAGTTGCATTTAGTGGCCTTCTAACTACCAAAAAGCAACGCCAAAGCCATATATGTCTGCTATTTCTGAACAAAGGGGATCCCAGAGAAGCATTTACAACCATTTGTGCCATAATTGCACAAGCTGTTTGTAAATAATTTCAGTGAGAAACCATAAGTTTGTGAAAAAGTTGACTATTTTTTTTAATTTGATCGCATTTGGCGGTGAAATGGTGGCATGAAATATACCAAAATGGGCCTAGATCAATACTTTGGGTTGTCTGCTACACTACACTAAAGCTAAAATTACCCCAAAAAGCTCCCTACATGCTCCCTAATTAACCCCTTCACTGCTGGACATAATACACGTGTGGTGCGCAGTGGCATTTAGCGGCCTTCTAATTATCAAAAAGCAACGTCAAAGCCATATATGTCTGCTATTTCTGAACAAAGGGGATCCCAGAGAAAAATGTACAACTATTTATACCATAATTGCACCAGCTATTTGTAAATAATTTCAGTGAGAAACCGAAAGTTTGTGAAAAAATTTGTGAAAAAGTGAACAATTTTTTTTATTTGATCACATTTGGTGGTGAAATGGTGGCATGAAATATACCAAAATGGGCTTAGATCAATACTTTGGGATGTCTTCTAAAAAAAAAATATATACATGTCAATGGCTATTCAGAGATTCCTGACAGATATCAGTGTTCCAATGTAACTAGCGCTAATTTTAAAAAAAAATGGTTTTGAAATAGCAAAGTGCTACTTGTATTTATGGCCCTATAACTTGAACAAAAAGCAAAGAACATGTAAACATTGGGTATTTCTAAACTCAGGACAAAATTTAGAAACTATTTAGCATGGGTGTTTTTTGGTGGTTGTAGATGAGCAACAGATTTTGGGGGTCAAAGTTAGAAAAAGTGTGTTTTTTTCCAATTTTTACTCATATTTTATCATTTTTTTTATAGTAAATTATAGGATATGATGAAAATAATGGTATCTTTAGAAAGTCCATTTAAAGGCGAGAAAAACGGTATATAATATGTGTGGGTACAGTAAACGAGTAAGAGGAAAATTACAGCTAAACACAAACACAGCAGAAATGTAAAAAAAAAGCCCTGGTGCCAAATGGACAGAAAATGGAAAAGTGCTGTGGTCATTAAAGGGTTAATGTACACTACTGTTACACCAGATATGAGTTGCACTGGTGTGACACTGTGCCCTGGCAGGCACTGAAACGCACACGTGTGAAGGAAACTGACTGCTATTATTTCACAGTCAAAAAAGTGTTGTTTTTTTTAAAATGTACACTACTGTTACAACAGATATGAGTGGTGGCACTGGGCAAGTGGGCACAGTATACGCTGTTAGCCTGACACACATGCTGGCAGGCAGGCAACTGCAATTAGATTACACAGGGAAAAAAAAAAAGCAGACTGATGTTCTAGCCCTAAAAAGGGCTTTTTGGGGTGCTGTCCTTATAGCAGAGATCAGATGAGTCCTTCAGGACTGTAGTGGACACTGAATACACTAGCCTAGCTATCAATTTCCCTATTAAATCAGCAGCAGCTACACTATTCCTACTCTCACTAAGAATGTAGGTTCCGAATGAATCTAAAACGGATGCTGTCCAGGAGGTGGGAGGGTCTGGGAGGGAGGGTCTGCTGCTGATTGGCTGGAATGTGTCTGCTGGCTGTGAGGTACAGGGTCAAAGTTTACTCAATGATGAGGAATAGGGGGCGGACCGAACATCGCATATATTCGCCCGCCGCGGCGAACGCGAACAAGCTATGTTCGCTGGGAACTATTTGCCGGCGAACTATTCGCGACATCACTAATCTTTAAGATTTTTTTACTCTTTTAAATGATTATAGAGGTGGCCTTTGAAACTCAACAACATCAGGGAGTGATTTACTAAGTAGGTACCAATGTTTTTTAAGGACTGAAGTGATTCTGTCACTATATTCATTAAATTCCGTACAGAATATAAATCTGTTCTTGTTGGTATGTTTTTATTTTAATGACATGTTTCTGTTGAGGGATTCATGTTTACCTTGAGTAACTATCTCCTTTGGGTAACCCCTGTCTAAAATCTAGTTAGCCATCTTATCTAGCCTTATGTCTTGGAGTTCCTTGTCTTTTACATTATGTATTGTCCTGCAAAATTAGCTTGAAATACCCTTTGAGGATGAAAACTTTCAAAATGTAGCAAAGTGTTATGATCCATTGGTTTGCAATAAATGTCTGTAATTAATTTATTATTTTGTTTATGTACAGTAGTATCCAAAAAATTAACATTTGCTATAGAATACTCCAGGGTAAATTTTAAACTATTGGTAGCACTATTCAAATGTTCTACATATTCCTGTAGGAACTCCAATGTGCCCCCCATACGCCAAACACATCGTCGATATAGCAAAGCCATATCCTACAATTTTCCTGATATAAACAATGAGTATATACATATTTCTTCTTAAATTGACTCACATATATGTTGGCGTATGAGGGGGCTACATTGGAGCCCATAGCTGTACCCTTTTTTTGCAAATAAAATGTATCTTGAAATAAAAAATAATTTAAATAAAGTACAATACCCAAAAGATTCTGAACAAATTTAGACTGGGGTGGAGATAGTATTGATTCATGTTCAATTAATTCCAAAGTTGACTGTATGCCAGCCTCATGGGGTATGGCTGTGTAATAGCTGACTATGTCAAGACTAAATAGGATGTCTGTGTCTGTACAGGGCATCTCACAAACTTTCATTAGGAAATCACCAGTGTCTTTCAAAAATGATGGAGGCAAGGGGGTTCAAGATTTTATCTAGAAAAATCGCTATGTTTGAAAAAACTGACTCTGTATGGGTTTCCCGGGGGATTCTTTTAGATTTGTATGCACCTTCAGGAGGGTATAAAATACTGGTGTAGTGGGATCCTGTTTAATGAGAAAAGCTGCCACATTCTTGCCTAATTTAGCTCCACTTCAACCCTCAATACCAGCGTTGCTTACGGTAGTGGTAAGCTGGAAAAACGTTCTCGTGCACAATATCCCCATAGGAAACAATGGGGCAGTTTGGGCTGAAAAAAAACCTAACAACTGCAAAAAAGCAGCGTTCAGCTCCTAACGCAGCCCCATTGTTTCCTATGGGCAAACACTCTCTAAGTCTACACCTAACACCCTAACATGAACCCTGAGTCTAAACACCCCTAACCTTACACTTATTAACCCCCAATCTGCCGCCCCCGCTATCGTTGACACCTTCATTATACTATTAACCCCTAATCTGCCTCTCCGGACACCGCCGCCACCTACATTATCCATATGAACCCCTAATCTGCTGGCCCCAACATCGCCAACACCTATATTATATTTATTAACCCCTAATCTGCCCCCCAACATCGCCGCTAATTTACCTACACTTATTAACCCCTAATCTGCCGACCGGACCTCACCGCCACTATAATAAATGTATTAACCCCTAAAACGCTGCACTCCCGCCTTGCAAACACTAGAATAAATAGTATTAACCCCTAATCTGCCCTCCCTAACTTCGCCGCCACCTACCTACAATTATTAACCCCTAATCTCCCGGCCGCACCGTCGCCGCTACTAAATAAAGTTATTAACCCCTAAACCTAACTCTAACCCTAACACCCCCTAACATAAATATATTTTAAATGAAACTAAATAATATTCCTAAAATTAACTAAATTAATCCTATTTAAAATTAAATACTTACCTATCAAATAAACACTAATATAGCTACAATATAACTAATAATTACATTGTAGCTATTTTAGGATTTATATTTATTTTACAAGCAAATTTGTATTTATTTTAACTAGGTACAATAGCTATTAAATAGTTAATAACAATTTAATAGCTACCTAGTTAAAATAATTACAAAATTACCTGTACAATAAATCCTAACCTAAGTTACAAATACACCTAACACTACACTATCATTAAATTAATTAAATAAATTACCTACAATTAGCTAAATTAAAATACAATACAATAAACTATTCTATAATACAAAAAACAAACACTAAATTACAAAAAATAAAAAAAGAATTACAAGAAGTTTAAACTAATTACACCAAATTTAAGCCCCCTAATAAAATAAAAAATCCCCCCAAAATAAAAAAATGCCCTACCCTATTCTAAACTACCAAAGTAATCAGCTCTATTACCATTTACCAGCCCTTAAAAGGGCTTTTTGCGGGGCATTGCCCCAAAGTAATTAGCTCTTTTACCTGAAAATAAAAATACAATACCCCCCCAACATTACAACCCACCACCCACATACCCCTACTATAACCCACCCAAATCCCCTTAAAAAAACCTATCGCTAACCCCCTGAAGATCTCCCTACCTTGAGTCGTCTTCACCCAGCTGAGCTGAATTCTTCATCCAAGGTGCACAGAGGAGGTCCTCCATCCGGTAGAAGTGTTCATCCAGGCGGTGTCTTCAATCTTCATCCATCCGGAGCGGAGCCATCTTCAAAGGAGCCGACACGGAGCCATCCTCTTCAACCGACAACTTCCCGACGAATGAAGGTTCCTTTAAGGGACGTCATCCAAGATGGCGTCCCTTCAATTCCGATTGGCTGAAAGAATTCTATCAGCCAATCAGAATAAATGTAGAAAAAAACAGCCAATCAGATTAAAGTTCAATCCGATTTGGCTGATCCAATCAGCCAATCGTATTGAACTTGCATTCTATTGGCTGTTCCGATCAGCCAATAGAATGCAAGTTCAATACGATTGGCTGATTGGATCAGCCAATAGGATTGAACTTCAATCTGATTGGCTGATTGCATCAGCCAATCGGATTTTTTCTACCTTAATTCCGATTGGCTGATAGAATTCTATCAGCCAATCGGAATTGAAGGGACGCCATCTTGGATGACGTCCCTTAAAGGAAACTTCATTCGTCGGGAAGTCGTCGGTTGAAGAGGATGGATCCGTGTCGGCTCCTTTGAAGATGGCTTCGCTCCGCTCCGGATGGATGAAGATTGAAGACGCCGCCTGGATGAACACTTCTACCGGATGGAGGACCTCTTCTTGCCCCGCTTGGATGAAGACGTCTACCGGATCAAGGACCTCCTCTGCGCACCTTGGATGAAGAATTCGGCTTGGCTGGGTGAAGACGACTCAAGGTAGGGAGATCTTCAGGGGGTTAGCGATAGGTTTTTTTAAGGGGGGTTTGGGTGGGTTAGAGTAGGGGTATGTGGGTGGTGGGTTGTAATGTTGGGGGGGTATTGTATTTTTATTTTCAGGTAAAAGAGCTGATTACTTTGGGGCAATGCCCCGCAAAAAGCCCTTTCAAGGACTGGTAATAGAGTTGATTACTTTGGAAGTTTAGAATAGGGTAGGGCATTTTTTTATTTTGGGGGATTTTTATTTTATTAGGGGGCTTAGATTATGTGTAATTAGTTTAAACGTCTTGTAATTCTTTTTTATTTTTTGTAATTTAGTGTTTGTTTTTTTGTATTATAGAATACGTAGTTTATTTTATTGTATTTTAATTTAGCTAATTTTAGGTAATTTATTTAATTAATTTAATGATAGTGTAGTGTTAGGTGTATTTGCAACTTAGGTTAGGATTTATTTTACAGGTAATTTTGTAATTATTTTAACTAGGTAGCTATTAAATAGTTATTAACTATTTAATAGCTATTGTACCTAGTTAAAATAAATACAAAGTTGCCTGTAAAATAAATATAAATCCTAAAATAGCTACAATGTAATTATTAGTTTTAAATAGGATTAATTTAGTTAATTTTAGGAATATTATTTCTTTCATTTAAATTATATTTATGTTAGGGGGGTGTTAGGATTAGGGATAGAGTTAGGTTTAGGGGTTAATAACTTTATTATAGTAGCGGCGACGGTGCGGGCGGGAGATTAGGGGTTAATAATTGTAGGTAGGTGGCGGTGATGTTAGGGAGGGCAGATTAGGGGTTAATACTATTTATTCTAGTGTTTGCGAAGTGGGAGTGCGGCGGTTTAGGGGTTAATACATTTATTATAGTGGCGATGAGGTCCGGTCAGCAGATTAGGGGTTAATAATTGTAGTTAGTTAGGTGGCGATGTTTGGGGGGGGGGGCAAATTAAGGGTTAATAAATATAATATAGGGGTCGGCGATGTTAGGGGCAGCAGATTAGGGGTTCATAGCTATAATGTAGGTGGCGGCGGTGTCCGGTCGGCAGATTAGGGGTTAAAAAAATTTATTAGAGTGGCGGCGATGTGGGGGGGCCATGGTTTAGGGTTACATAGGTAGTTTATGGGTGTTAGTGTACTTTGTAGCACAGTAGTTTAGAGCTTTATATTCCGGCGTTAGCCCATAAAGCTCTTAACTACTGACTTTTTTTGGCGGTAGGAGTCTTGTCGGTAGAGGGTCTACCGCTCACTTCTTCCAAGACTCCAAATACCAGTGTTAGGCAGATCCCATTGAAAAGATAGGATACGCAATTGGCGTAAGGGGATCTGCGGTAGCCTGGAGTCGTGGTGAGGAAGTGAGCGTTAGACCCTTTCCTGGCTGACTCTAAATACCAGCGGGTGGCCAAAAGCAGCGTTAGGATCCCTTAACCTGCTTTTGACAGCCAATTGCAGAACTCTAAATCTAGGTGTATGTGTGGAAAAATTAGCTTTTAATCTAAGTAACCTAAAAAAACGATATAGGTCTTTTTCCACAGTAAAAGTATCAATACCCTTTGAAAGACAAAATGACAGTCCTTTACTTAACACCTCAATCTCAGTTGGTGTTAGTGCGTATTTAGAATTACAATGTTCTTATTAGTATGTACAGTCATTTGTTGGTTAGGACAATGATCAAATGTACAGTTCTCCATAGGGTTTGTTTGAGTTAGACAGTTATATGTCGATGGTGTGTCACTACATACCGTATCACTGGCATTAGACCCCACTTCATCACTTCTCACTTCTGTCGGCCCCGAAATGACTGCTTGCTCCGGGTCCGTGCCTGCTGTATGGTTTCTCCTGCCCTCGTGGTGCTTCCGGCCACCCCTCCGGTATCTGCCTCGGAGCCTGAGCTTAAAAAATCTTCCCCAGAGGAGGTGTTTGATTCACCCTGATTCTGGTGACTTGGAGCCTGCCGCGTTCCCCTTCATGCAGCATTGTTTCTTCCTGTATGTGACGTCACGGGCATCGTCTTCACGTGACCACCGGTATACATGACCGGATTGGTAATCTTCTTCTATTCCCAAAAGCCAGTTTTGCAGGACAATACGTAATGTAAAAGACAAGGAACTCCAAGACATAAGGCTAGATCAGATGGCTAACAAATTTTTAGACAGGGGTTACCCAAAGGAGATAGTTACTCAATGTAAACATGAATCCTTCAACAGAAACATGTCATTAAAAGAAAAAGATACCAACAAGAATAGGTTAATATTCTGTACAGAATTTAATGAAAATAGTGACAGAATCACTTTAGTCCTTAAAAAACATTGGTACCTACTTAGTAAATCTCTCCCTGATGCTGTTGAGTTTAAAAGGCCACCTCTACAATCATTTAAAAGAGTAAAAAACCTTAAAGATACATTAGTACGTTTGGATGTAGGGAGTAATAAATTTAGAGTTATTAATTATTTAACCACCCCTAAGAAAGGCACCTATCCATGTTTGGGCTGTGCACAATGCAATTCAATGATTAAAGGGAAATGCATTGCCCAAATAAATGACAATAAAAAAAAGGAGATAAAAGGTTTTTATACATGCGATTATTTACAAAAAGGATATTAAGAAAGCGCTGAAAAAAAGAGAGAAAGGAGCTACGCCAACTTAAAGAAAACAGGATGATTAATGCAATCCCCAGTAAGGATATTAGCAAAGTTTAAAATAAAATTTTCCTGCGCTGAGGTCAGAAATAACCTGACACTAAAGCTAAATCGATAGGGCAATGATATAAAACAAGATAAAATATAATTCTTAATTTTAATTAGTATTCAAAAAATATATTAAAAAATTCCATATATATATATATATATAGAGATGTCATCAGTATAATAGCCTATGGCAACATAAGAGAATCTTTAAAAATACAATACATTCAATTAAAAAAAATAATAAAACGAAATCATAAACAGAATAAAAAAAAATAATAAAACGAAATCATAAACAGAATAAAAAATAATAATAAAACGAAATCATAAACAGAATCAAAAATAAAAAAGGGTTAGTATATACGGTGAGTTAATATAATATATATATATTATATAATATAATACTAAAAAAACTAAAATATAAATAAATTAGAAGTAGAATAACAAGCACTAGGATCTTAAATAGATAACAGTTGATATACAATGTTAAAACATAAAAAAGCAAGCAAGACTGTGACAGCCAATGGTTAATTAATACACACAGAGAAACTGAATAGCCCTTTTTTCAGTTTTTCTGTGTGTATTAATTAATTTTTTGAATACTAATTAAAATGAAGAATTATATTTTATCTCGTTTTATATCATCGCCATATCGATGTAGCTTTAGTGTCAGTTTATTTCTGACCTTAAACTTTTATACATGCGATACAGAATATGTTGAGTATCTCCTTAAATGCTGGTGTGGGCATTGCTATGTAGGGCAAACTATAGAATTAGTGCCCATAAATCCAGTATTAGAAACAAGGATATGACATTGCCAGTGTCTGCCCATTTTATTATGGCAGGACATACTGTCAGCCAATTAAGATTCAAGATAATAGGCCACATCCCTAAGTTTAGGAGAGGGGGCAATAGGGAACTTCTTTTGAAAAAAGAGAGGTGTGGTGGGTACATCATTTGGGCACCCTCTATCTGATTGGTTTAAACAGAGATTATGATTTACATTTGTTTTTGTAAAGTCTTTTTATATGTATTTTTATGCTTTTTTAGACAAAAGATTGTATAGTTAGTAATTTTATAGTTAGTAACAATATTTGAGAATTGTTTTTAAACACATTTTTTATTATAATCTACAGGTGGAGTATTTATTGTTAAACTTCCACTATATGGCAGTATGCCGTAGAGAAGATGATATGCACATGACAGTGAAGAGTTAATCTGTTAACCACAGGTGGTATAAATTAAGGTGCTTTACCTGTATTCTACAGCATGAATAAGGGCTATGTAGGCCCGAAACGTAGCTGTTGTTTTATTCTTTAATACTTCAATAAAGGATGTTTTCCTAAAGAGAAACAGTGCTGCGAGTTTTCTATTGCTCTCTCTCTATATAAGACCATATTCCCCTATGTGAATAACATTGGAATGTGAAATATTTACAGTAAATACACAGTTAAACACTGTATTAAATATGAATATTGCATACATATTATTTTACATGTTTTCAGCTACTTGACTGCAAAGGACTCCAATGCACACATATATATATATAGATGCACATATATATATAGATATACATATACATATACATACACATATTTAGCTATGTATATGTATGTATCTCTATGTTATGACCTTTGCATGCCTGAAACCTCATATCTTTTAATTTTTATAACATTTTTATGCAAAAAAAATTTGTATTTTTTATTAGACAGTGTAACTGTACTTTTAAATGTATTTTTAATGTGTTTTGTGCAACTTTTTTGATTCCCATATAAGTTAACCAGAGCGATATCCCAAAGCGCGTTAAAATAAATTGTTCTGAAGCCAACACATTTACTTTCAGCTTGTAATACACATGCTACGTCCGATGAGCACAAAGAGTCACCATAAACCCCTTTTTGCTTGCTTGCGGGCAATAGTTAGAGTGCCACTCGTAATCTAGCCCAAAATGCGGCCTAATCTTCAACTAAGCCACAATACATAAACACAATCAGGCTAAACTAATAACACCCAAACAGTTTTACTTTTCACATTTTTATTGAAGACATTGAGTAATCATTATAGTGTAGTCTGGAAAAAGTCTCCAAAAGTTATTTGGAGTCTGGTGCTTCAATTAAAGAGATGAGATTTGAAGTTTGGTTTGCACAGGTGCCCTTTGGAGTCTGGTGCTTCAATTAAAGAGATGAGATTTGAAGTTTGGTTTGCACAGGTGCCCTTCCCTTTAAATAAATGCACACAAAGCATGGTTACTGACAAATATGTTCTTTTCAATAAATATTGGTTAGTGTGAACCATGTCTCGATCCCAACAACTTTCACAGGACATTAGAAGATACATTATAGAGATGCATGAAGCTGGAAAAAAAGTTTACAAAAGCATTGCTAAAGACCTGGGTGTTCATTAATCCATGCTAAGACAAACTGTCTACAAATTGCTAAAATTCAGGACTGTTGCCCAGGAATGGGTGTCCCGCAAAGATCACTGTAAGAGCAGAGGCATAACTACAGAGGTCTCAGAGGTCCCAAGTGAGAATGGACCCACACCTAAAGGAGGCCCATCTTACAAAATAGGGGTGAGCCCCCTGTAAAAGTGGGATGACAGTGTATGGAAAGTGTATGGATTTTAATTTCTACAGAAAGGGTGTGCAAGTGCATATCCTCTGTCAGGGACTTACCAACGTAGAAGGATGACTCACAGTCACAGAGAAGCATCTCCAATTTTGTGGAATATTGAAAAATTATCCCATTAGGAGTGTGTGGTTCTTTGAAAAAGGTGCTACTGAAATGGGGGCCCTGTCACCACTTTTGCCCTGGGGCCCAATTAGGTTTAGTTATGCCCCTGTGTAAGAGAATAACAGAAAATCCTGTTAAAAGTAATAAAGAATCCAAAGGTAACAGCAAAACACCTCCAGAAAACTCTATAAACGGCAAAAGTCTTAGTTAAATTGTCCGCTATCTGTAAAACACTGAACACAAGTAGTGTTCATAAAAGGACACAACTGCTGTCTAAAAAATACATTTTGGCAAGCCTCAAATTTATTCAAGATTACCTAGATGTTCTACAATGCTTCTGGGAAAATGTGCTTTGAACAGAAAAGACAAAATTTGAAGTTTTGTCAAAAATGTTCAAGACTATGTGTGGAGGAAAAAGTGCACTGCACACCAACAACAAAACCTCGACCCAACTGTGAAGTATGGTGTAGGGAACATCATGGTTTGAGGCTGCTTTGCTGCCACAGGGCCTGGACGCCTTTCAATCATTGATGTAACAATTAATACAAAAGCATATCCATATATTTTACAGAAGAATGTCAGGGCGGTAGTCTATCCCCTCAAGCTTAAGAGTGGTTGGGTTATGCAACAAGACAATAACCAAAAGTACACAAGTAAATCAACTAAAGATTGTATAAAAAAGTAGAAATGGCCAAGTCAGAGTCCTCAGCTTAAAGGACCATTAAAGTCTATTGAAACAGAAACTTTTAAAAATATTTTTATGTATTGAATTATTAAGTTGAATTTAACATTAAAAATGATTCGAAACAAATATGAAATATTAATTATGTCTTACTTTAAATATGTGTTTCTCCAGCCTTTGCCAGAGTGAGTTTACCCGCATCGTGATTCACATTATTCATTGCACAACCACAAAGGGGCTATTATCTAAAGTAGCATCAGCATGCACTTGCAGGCTCATTCCGAACTTCTATGCAGCGCACCCAAACCCTCATGCACGGCTTACTATTATATATATTACAGTATAAAAGGTAACAGTGCAGCTGTTGAAACAATGAAGCTGCGCTGTTCAGTACCATTCAGTAAGATCGATCTCTAAGTAAGTGGCTATTATGAGCGGGTATATATGGGTTAAGTGATATGTGAGTGATGTGTATCAATATCAGAGAACTACTTGCTGGCTGAAGTAATAAAAAATATATAATTCCTACTCTCATATTATCATATGATATTATCATAATAACAGATGAACAACTGACAAGCTTTACCTGTCAAATTTAACTAATTTTATAATGGCAAGTGTCTGTTGTATTCTTACCACGTAGCTACAACAGACAGCCCTGTGCAGGCCTTTGATAAAGCTTTCTTAGCAAAACATGTTAGGGGAGTGAGAATCTAGCAAATCTCTGTTTTTTAATTTCCAATTCTCCATGTACTCTTAAAAAAATGTTGTCATCGATATAGGGACTAATACGAATCTGTTGATGGAATAGCCACATTGTGCGTACATATATAACCTAGCTACTATGGTGTAGAGACTATAGGCTACCAGTGTAGTATCATAGCAATATAAAAACAGGTATAGTGTTGCTATTTTTTAACGTTGGTGGCACATCATATTGTATATATTCATATACAATAACGCTAACATAGTTGCCTGATTTAATCAGATGGGATTGGTCATATTACACAACCGCCTGTAACTAATCAGCTGTATATGGCAGTATTAACTTTTCATACAATGAGGCCTATTTATCAAGCCGTCATCTTCAAATACACTGGAATTCCGCAGCGTAATTAAGGCAAGCTTGATTCCCCTTATTTATCAAAGCCTACAGACCGGCAAAAGTAGAAATCTGTGACATAACATATCCGCCGGGCTCAATCCGACACAGATCGATGCTTATGTCACTACAGATGTTCCGAATGCAAATTTGGCACTATCTGACTACTTGGAGCCCTGGAGGCGGCGGATGCCATAGGAATCAATGGGAGTCTGAAAGCAGCGAAAGCTTATGTTCGTTGCTCACCGATATCCCATTGATTCCTATGGGAGAATAAAAGTTATGTTTACATCTAACACCCTAACATGTACCCCGAATCTAAACACCCTTAATCTGCCGTCCCGAAACCGCCGCCACCTAAATAAAAGTTATTAACCCCTAATCTGCTGCTCCCGACGCCACCTACATAAAGTTATTAACCCCTATCCTGCCGCTCCCGGAGCCCACCGCAACAAAATAAATGTTTTAACCCCTAAACCCCTGGCCTCCCACACCACTACTACTTACTAACTAAACCTATTAAACCCTAAACCGCCAGCCCCAACATCACCATAAACTAAATGAAACTATTAACCCCTAAACCTAACAACCCACTACCTTTATATTAAATATTAACTCATCCCTATCTTATAATAAATTTAAACTTACCTTTAGAATTAAATTAAACTATATTAAACTATTAATTAATCTACCCTATTATACTAAATTACATTAAACTATATTAAACTATTAATTAATCTACCCTATTATACTAAATTACATTAAACTATATTAAGCTAATAATTAATCTAACCTATTATACTAAATTACATTAACTATATTAAACTAATAATTAATCTACTATAACTATTAGACTAAAATACATTAAACTACAAATTAAATTAACTATATTATATATTTAAACACCTAACCCTACTCAAATTATTTAAATCTACTAGTAAAAATTACTAAGTTACAAAAAACTAACAACTAAGTTACAAAAAATAACAAACACTAAGTTGCAAAAAAAAAAACAAAGTTACACAAAATAAAAAATAAATTATCAAAGATTTAAACTAATTACCCCTAATCTAACGGCCCTATGAAAAAAAAATAAAAAAAAATAACTAAAAAAATAAATAAACCTACAATAAACTACAAATAGCCCTTAAAGGGGCCTTTTGCGGGGCATTGCCCCAAAGAAATCAGCTCTTTTACCTGTAAATAAAAAATACAAATACCCCGCCAACAGTAAAACCCACCACCCACACAACCAAACCCCCCAAATAAAAACCTAACTAAAAAAACCTAAGCTCCCCATTGCCCTGAAAAGGGCATTTAGATGGGCATTGCCCTTAAAAGGGCATTTAAAAATAAAACCCACCCAATATACCCTTAAAAAATCCTAACACTAACCCCTGAAGATTCATTTACAGTTTTGAAGATCCAACATCCATCCTCCAAGAAGCCAGCAGAAGTCTTCATCGAAGCCGGGAGAACTCTTCATCCAAGCGGCCGAAGTCTTCATCCAAGCCTGCAGAAGTTTTCACTCAGACGGCATCTTCTATCTTCATCCATCCGGCGAGGAGTGGGTCCTTCTTCAAGACATCCGGCGCGGAGCATCCTCTTCTTCCAACGACTCCCGACGAATGAAGGTTCCTTTAAGTGACGTCATCCAAGATGGCGTCCCTTAGATTCCGATTGGCTGATAGAATTCTATCAGCCAATCAGAATTAAGGTAGAAAAAGTCCTATTGGCTGTTGAAATCAGCCAATAGGATTGAGCTTTCATCCTATTGGCTGATTGGATCAGCCAATAGAATGCAAGCTCAATCCTATTGGCTGATTGGATCAGCCAATAGAA
Organism: Bombina bombina; assembly: GCF_027579735.1. Lineage (NCBI taxonomy): Eukaryota > Metazoa > Chordata > Amphibia > Anura > Bombinatoridae > Bombina > Bombina bombina. The sequence goes on from NC_069503.1 coordinate 261,608,033, forward strand.
TGCGAGCTCAATCCTATTGGCTGATTTATTCTGTGTGGGGCATTTGTCTCTGTGGGTTGATCTATATCATATGATCTATGATCTGTGTTTCTTTGATTCTCAGAGTTCTGTGTTTCTGAGTTAGAAGGTTGTGTGCGATTATAACTATATATTCTATCATTGATGTAATCCTCATTGTCCCTTACCAATTTTTTGTTTTTGGATTGGACAAGTTCCTCTTGGAATTTGTCTGTCCTTTCATACATGCTTTTCAAAAAACGATCATAATCAGAA
>NC_069503.1:261608405-261703405 GCF_027579735.1 Bombina bombina
TTAACCAATCGTGACCTTCCTATGTATTTTTAAATGTGGTTTTCCCGCTATACCTATACACTTACCTGATGAAACGGCCAGTGAGCTTTTATCGGCCGAGAAACGCGTTGTTATAGCTCTTAAATAAAACCCTTTTTATTATTTTTACTTAACAGTTTGTCCGCTGACTTCCTTTTTTCAATTTATTTTCTTTTAAAAATACTTTTCAGTCACTCATTTCTAGTTGCTTACTATTTTATATGCACCGTGTTTCCTGAGGCCTGTGACGTGCCGCAGGTGCATATTTGGGTGTGTTCACGGCATACCTTGAGGATCCATTTTCTACAGCTAACAGCCCAGCTATAGCTGAATATTCAGCACACACGCCGGTGAGCAGAGGACAAGCCCAGACCGATAACAGCTACAGCCACCAACTACAGCTATTAACTATCAGCGCGCTGACTGCTGTATGAAGGTCAGCCTGCCTTAATGCACTACTTGGGAGTGCCAACTCCATTGTGAGTATACACCTTGCTGACCCTGTTTCCTATGCTGTGTCCATTTCAGTTTCAGACGATATTGCACTATTGGTCTTCTGTGTTTTCTGTTTCTATCACTACAGATTTCTGATACGACCACCATAGATTCAGTGTACTGACTACTGTATAAAGGTCAGCCCGCCTACATGCACTACTTGCGAGTGCCAAGCTCTTTGTGAGTATCCATTTGGCAGAGATTTTTTATACCTGTACCTTTCTTGATCTTGACGATATTACACCATCAGGCGCTCTCTCTCTTTGCTTTCTATTTTAATAACATAATGTTAGGTGGTGGCAGGGTCCGGGAGTAGTGGGATAGGGGTTAATACGTTTATTAGAGTTGCGGTGGGCTCCGGGAGCAGCAGGATAGGGGTTAATAACTTTATTTAGTTGCGGCGGGATCTGGGAGCGGCAGGATAGGGGTTAAACAGTTTAGTATATTGGCGGTGCTTAGTGACAGTATACAAATAAAGCTGTGAAAAAGCTGAATAGCAGCGAGATCGATGACTGTCAGTTAACAACAGTCCGCTGGTCATCGATCTGTACTTGGTGCGCTGCTTTTTGACAGCTTTTTTGATACATTTTGAGAGCATCTTCAGGTCTGCGGCCGCAATGTTAGGCAATGTCAGGCGAGCGTATTGGTGCCGGTGAATACAGCACAGTTGACTGCTTGATAAATAGGCCTCTATTTATCAACATAGCGGGTAATGAGGCTATTTTATTGTGCTATTGATATTTATAAGCAGCATCACTGCAACTTATGCATTAACATTGCATTAGCATAAAATAGTGCCTCATAATAAACCTATATTTGTATACAATTTACATACACTGTTCCATGCAACAGCGGGCAGTGTTTTTTAACACTAGCGCAACCGCTTAATATCCTAATACTTTTACATTTGTTACACGCTCTATCCAACTTAGCAGAGGGCAGTGCTGTACACTGCAGTAATACCGCTCTATTTCTCTCTACTTATATACATACAATATGTACTAGCTTAATTAACTGAGACTCTGAGAGCAGTAGTTTAGACAGTAGTGTGACTGCCACATATATCAGTATACTGTTGAACATCCTTACTGTCTAATTCTGAAGCCTGCAGTTTTTCTTACACGAAACCACCTAATAGTCCATCACTTGTGCAATTATTGCACACCCCCTCAGACTCTACAGCGGGCTGTGTCTAACATTACAGTGACATTGTTCTTTATACATTACAGTATGATACCAATGTCTCCAATAAAACACATATAACTTCACTTTTAAACTTGCACTGTTACTTAGTGGGTGTACTGTCCTCAGCATACTTGCTAAATAATTTTGTACCTAACAGTGTACGTTGGATAATCGCTAACCACCTCCTTAGAAAGTATATACTCCCTGCTCAATTGAGCCAATTGGTGGATCCTCACCTGCTATATAGCTCTCCAATTTCTCCATGAGCGATATTCTATATACTACTTCCCATTTAGTACATGGTTGATTTGTGTTTTTAATTTAGTTCTTTAATTCTTTTTACCTTTTGTTACAATAAAAGTTCATTTTCAACTAGCGTCCTTCTTGGTCCGCCTTTAGAGACCTATATTCCCATATCTGCCCTGGATACAATAAGTAGCCGAGTGCTAATATGCACACACTTTTGGTAATGTTAGTCTAACATTACTTATCCCCTGATCAATACTAATAGTGTACAGCACCTCTCCTTTCCCCTCATGTACTATTTAATATTGTGAGTGTTTGTATAATACACACTCTCCAACACAAAAATAGGGGTCTACTCCTGGTAGTGCCGCTATCATCCTTTGCTGTAAAGCACTGTGTAGGTGTTTACGTACACTGCTCTAAAAGCAAACTGTGCATGCTCCTACTAAACAGCGCATGTGTGAAACTATATCTGTGTATTATTATGTCATTGGCTCTGGTCCCCACGAGGTAGAAGGTGATAAGGAAAAAGCTACAAAGAATAAACAACAAATGTCCTGAGCCCATAATGAAGATTTTGGGACAATAAAGTGCTAACTGATTAATGTATAACATACTATTCAATGATTGCTGAGCTGTACAGACTTTAATGGTCCTTTAACCCAAATGAGATGCTGTGACAAGACAAACAGAAATATTCATGAAATTAAGCAGATATATAGAAGGAATGGTCCAAAGTTCATCCTCAGCATTTTGCAATTCTTATGAGCAGCTACAGGAAACTTTCAGTGGAGGTTGTTGCTGCTAAAGGAGGATCTTCATGTTACTAAATTGAAGGGTTCACTTACTTTTTCCAGCCTGCACTGTGAATGATTACTCAATGGGGTAAATTTCAGGCTCGCCGGAAACAGCAGTTATGAAGAAGCGATCCATTGCTCCATAACTTTTCTGCCTGCTCTGAGGCGGAGGAAAGAAATCAACCCAATCGAATACGATCGAGTTGATTGACACCCCCTGCTAGTGGCCGATTGGCCGAAAATCTGCAGGGGGGCGGCATTGCACCAGCAGTTCACAAGAACTGCTGGTGCAATGATAAATTCTGACAGCATATGCTGTCGGCATTTATCGATGTGAAGCGGACATGATTCGGTACATCGTATCATGTCCACTCGCACATTAATAAATGTACCCCAATGTCTTCAAAACAACTGTTTGTGTGTTATTAGTTTAGTCAGCTTATGTCTTCTATAATTGTGACATAGATGAAGATCAGACCACATTTACGAGTAATAAGTGCAGAAATCCAGGTAATTCCAAAGGGTTCACAAACTTTTTCTTGCAACTACTGTATAACGATAAATGTGTCCAAATAGTGCTATACACAAATATACAAAAAAAGTTATGGTAAGAAGTCCCAGAGGTGGTACACAATGTAATGTCCTTACAGAAAAAAACATAATTTATGTAAGAACTAACCTGATAAATTAATTTATTTCATATTGGCAAGAGTCCATGAGCTAGTAAAGTATGGGATATACAATCCTACCAGGAGGGGCAAAGTTTCCCAAACCTCAAAATGCATATAAATACACCCCTCACCACACCCACAATTCAATTTAACGAATAGCCAAGAAGTGAGGGGAAAAAGAAAGGAGTAAAAAGCATCAACAAAGGAATTTGGAAATAAATTGTGCTTAATGCAAAAAAATCATAACCACCATAAAAAGGATGGGCCTCATGGACTCTTGCCAATATGAAAGAAATTAATTTATCAGGTAAGTTCTTACATAAATTATGTTTTCTTTCATGTAATTGGCAAGAGTCCATGAGCTAGTGACGTATGGGATAGCAATACCCAAGATGTGGAACGCCACGCAAGAGTCACTAGAGAGGGAGGGACAAAATAAAAACAGCCATTTCGCTGAAAAAAATTAATCCACAACCCAAATATAAGTTTATTCTCAAAAAAGAAAAAGAAAAACAAATCATAAGCAGAAGAATCAAACTGAAACTGCTGCCTGAAGAACTTTCCAACCAAAAACTGCTTCTGAAGAAGCTATCACATCAAAATGGTAGAATTTAGTAAAAGTATGCAAAGAAGACCAAGTTGCTGCTTTGAAAATCTGATCAACTGAAGCTTCATTCTTAAAAGCCCAAGAAGTGGAAACTGATCTAATAGAATGAGCTGTAATTCTCTGAGGCGGAGCTTTACCCGACTCCAAATAAGCTTTGTGAATCAAAAGCTTTAACCATGATGCCAAAGAAACGGCAGAAGCCTTCTGACCTTTCCTGGAACCAGAAAAGATAGCAAATAGACTAGAAGTCTTCCTGAAATCTTTAGTAGCTTCAACATAATATTTCAGAGCTCTCACCACATCCAAAGAATGTAAAGATCTCTCCAAAGAATTCTTAGGATTAGGACACAAAGAAGGGAACAATTTCTCTATTAATGTTGTTAGAATCCACAACCTTAGGTAAGAATTTAAATGAAGTCCACAAAACTGCTTTATCCTGATGAAAAATCAGAAAAGGAGATTCACAAGAGAGAGCAGATAATTCAGAAACTCTTCTAGCAGAAGAGATGGCCAAAAGGAACAACACTTTCCAAGAAAGTAGTTTAATGTCCAAAGAATGCATAGGCTCAAATGGAGGAGCCTGTAAAGCCTTCAAAACCAAATTAAGACTCCAAGGAGGAGAGATTGATTTAATGACAAGCTTGATACAAACCAAAGCCTGTACAAAACAGTGAATATCAGGAAGCTTAGCAATTTTTCTGTGGAATAAAACAGAAAGAGCAGAGATTTGTCCTTTCAAGGAACTTGCAGACAAACATTTATCCAAACCATCCTGAAGAAACTGTAAAATTCAAGGAATTCAAAAAGAATGCCAGGAAAATTTATGAGAAGAACACCATGAAATGTAAGTCTTCCAAACTCGATAATAAATCTTTCTAGAAACAGATTTACGCGCCTGCAACATAGTGTTAATCCCTGAGTCAGAGAAACCTCTATGACTAAGCACTAAGCGTTCAATGTCCATACCTTCAAATTTAATGATTTGAGATCCTGATGGAAAAATGGACCTTGCGATAGAAGGTCTGGTCTTAATGGAAGTGACCAAGGTTGGCAACTGGACATCCAAACAAGATCTGCATACCAAAACCTGTGAGGCCATGCTGGAGCCACCAGCAGCACAAATGATTGCTCCATGATGATTTTGGAGATCACTCTTGGAAGAAGAACTAGAGGCGGGAAAATATAAGCAGGTTGATAACACCAAGGAAGTGTCAACGTATCCACTGTGAAGTTTTTTGTTTACATGCAATGCCATCAGATCTATTTCTGGAAGCTCCCACATCTGAACATTTTGAGAAAACACATCTGGGTGGAGAGACCATTCTCCCGGATGTAAAGTCTGATGACTGAGATCATCCGCTTCCCAATTGTCTATACCTGTGATATGAACCGCAGAAATTAGACAGGAGCTGGATTCTGCCCAAACAAGTATGCGGGATACTTCTTTCATAGCTTGAGGACTGTGAGTCCCACCCTGATGATTGACATATGCCACAGTTGTGATATTGTCTGTCTGAAAACAAATGAACGGTTCTCTCTTCAACAGAGGCCAAAACTGAAGAGCCCTGAGAATTGCACGGAGTTCCAAAATATTGATTGGTAATCTCGCCTCTTGAGATTTCCAAACCCCTTGTGCTGTCAGAGATCCCCAAACAGCTCCCCAACCTCAAAGACTCACATCTGTTGTGATCACAGTCCAGGTTGGACGAACGAAAGAGGCCCCTAGAATTATACGATGGTGATCTAACCACCAAGTCAGAGAAAGTCGAACATTGGGATTTAAGGATATTAATTGTGATATCCTTGTATAATCCCTGCACCATTGGTTCAGCATACAAAGCTGGAGAGGTCTCATATGAAAACGAGAATAGGGGATCGCGTCCGATGCTGTAGTCATGAGACCTAAATCTTCCATGCACATAGCTACTGAAGGGAATGACTGAGACTGAAGGTTCTGACAGACTGCAACCAATTTCAAACGTCTCTTGTCTGTTAGAAACAAAGTCATGGACACTGAATCTATCTGGAAACCTAAAAAGGTTAACCTTGTCTGAGGAATCAAATAATTTTTTGGTAAATTGATCCTCCAACCATGTCTTCGAAGAAACAACACTAGTTGATTCGTGTGAGATTCTGCAGAACTTAAAGACTGAGCAAGTACCAAGATATCGTCCAAATAAGAAAACACTGCAAAACAGATGATTACAGAGAGTAGGGCACCGAGAACCTTTGAAAAGATTCTTGGAGCTGTCGCTAGGCCAAAAGGAAGAGCAACAAATTAGTAATGCTTGTCTAGAAAAGAGAATCTCAGGAACTGATAGTGATCCGGATGAATCGGAATATGAAGATATGCATCCTGTAAGTCTATTGTGGACATATAATGCCCTTGCTGAACAAAAGGCAGAATAGTCCTTATAGTCACCATTTTGAAAGTTGGTTCTCTTACATATCGATTCAAAATCTTTAGATCCAGAACTGGTCTAAATGAATTTCTTTCTTTGGGACAATGAATAGATTTGAATAAAACCCCAGATCCTGTTCCTGAAACTGAACTGGCATGATTACCCCTGATAACTCCAGGTCTGAAACAAACTTCAGGAAAGCCTAAACCTTTACTGGGTTCGCTGGAATGTGTGAGAGAAAATTTTTTCTCACAGGCGGTCTTTCTCTGAATCCTATTCTGTACCCCTGAGAGACAACACTCTGAATCCAATGATTTTGGACGAAAGGAACGAAAACGGTTAGAAGCTTTAGATTTACCCTTAGGTTTTTTATCCTGAGGCAAAAAGACTCCCTTCTCCCCAGTGACAGTTGAAATTATTGAATCCAACTGAGAACCAAATAATGTATTACCTTGGAAAGAAAGAGAAAGCAATCTGGACTTAGAAGTCATATCAGCATTCCAAGATTTAAGCCACAAAGCTCTTCTAGCTAAGATAGCTAAAGACATATATCTAATATCAATTTTGATGATATCAAAAATGGCATAACAAATGAAATTATTAGCATGTTGAATCAACTTAACAATGCTAGACAAATTATGATCCGACACTTGCTGCGCTAAAGTTTCCAACCAAAAAGTTGAAGCAGCTGCAACATCAGCCAAAGAAATTGCAGGCCTAAGAAGATGACCTGAATATAAATAAGCCTTCCTTAGATAAGATTCAAGTTTCTTATCTAAAGGATCTTTAAAAGAAGTACTATCTTCCGTAGGAATAGTAGTGTATTTAGCAAGAGTAGAGATAGCCCCATCAACTTTGGGGATCTTTTCCCAAAACTCCAATCTAACTGCTGGCAAAGGATACAATGTTTTAAACCTTGAAGAAGGAATAAAAGAAGTACCAGGCCTATTCCATTCTTTAGAAATAATATCAGAAATATCATCAGTAACTGGAAAAACCTCTGGAATAACCACAGAAGGATTATAAACAGAATTTAAACGTTTACTAGTTTTAATATCAAGAGAACTAGTTTCCTCCATATCTAATGTAATCAATACTTCCTTTAATAAAGAACGAATATACTCCATTTTAAACAAATAAGAGGATTTGTCAGTGTCAATATCTGAGGCAGGATCTTCTGAATCAGATAGATCCTCATCAGAGAAAGATAAATCAGTATGTTGCCGGTCATTTGAAATTTCATCAACTGTATGAGAAGTTTTAAAAGACCTTTTTACGTTTATTAGAAGGCGGAATGGCAGACAAAGCCTTCTGAATAGAATCAGAAATAAATTATTTAACATTTACAGGTATATCTTGTGCATTAGATGTTTAGGGAACAGCAACAGGTAATGAACTACTAATGATGGATGTATTTTCTGCATTTGAAAGTTTATCATGACAACTATTACAAACCACAGCTGGAGGTATAATCTCCACAAGTTTACAACACATGCACTTAGCTTTGGTACAACTGTTATCAGGCAGCAGTGATCCAACAGTGAATTCTGAGACAGGATCAGATTGAGACATCTTGCAAATGTAAGTGAAAAAACAACATATAAAGCAAAATTATCAATTTCCTTATATTGCAGTTTCAGGAATGGGAAAAAATGCATACAGAATAGCCCTCTTACATAGAAAAAAGCAAGAGGCAAATAGGAATGGGGTCTTAAATAATTAAAATATTTGGAGCCAAGTATGACGCACAACAGAAAAATATTTTTTGGTGCCAAAAACGTCCAGAAACGACACACTCGCGTCATAGATGATGCAACCTTGTGAAGGACTCGGCGTCAACTAAGACCCCGGAAATGCCGAATTTTGTATCAACGAACGTAACTTCGCACCAAAAAAATCTTGCGCCAAGAATGACACAATAAACTTTGCCATTTTGTGCCCTTGCGAGCCTAATTCTGCCCGCAAATTTAAAAGACAGTCAATTTGAAAAAGATACTATACCCCAGGTAAGAAATACATTTTCATTAAAAAGCATTTCCCAGATATGAAACTGACAGTCTGCAAAAAGGAAATATACTGAAAACCTGAATCATGGCAAATATAAGTACAATACATATATTTAGAACTTTATATAAATACATAAAGTGACAAACCATAGCTGAGAGTGTCTTAAAGGGACAGTTTACTCAAAATATTTCTCCCCTTTAATTTCTTCCCAATGATCCACTTTACCTGTTGGAATGTATTAAATTGTTTACATGTAGCTCCTTTACCCTTATATTGGCATTTGAAATAGTTGATTTAGCATGTGGTATCCCCGCCTATTCTGAAAGTTTGTGGCCGCAGGTCCAAGCTATAGATAAGCTATGTAAACACAGCCAGCAGAAGAAATTGCACTCCTAGTGGGATAATGCAGAGATAAGGTAATAAAATGTTGATTTTCCATTGTTCTCTCCAAGTACTGGTGATTGTTTTATGGACAGATATAAGATAACCAAGCAGGTATATGTGCACAATGTGATACAGTAATGAGATCTGATTATACCTACATGCTCAACCCATTTTATTAGGTTGTGGCTTCAAAACACAAAATCAGAGCTTTAATATACACAAATAAACCTTAAAAAGCTAATTTTCTTTCTGCAGTTGGTAAAAAAGCAATTGTAAACACATTAAGGGAAAAAACTATTTTACAGTATACTGTCCCTTTAAGTAAGGAAAACATACTTACCAAAAGACACCCATCCACATATAGCAGATAGCCAAACCAGTACTGAAACGGTTATCAGTAGAGGTAATGGAATATGAGAGTATATCGTCAATCTGAAAAGGGAGGTAGGAGATGAATCTCTACGACCAATAACAGAGAACCTATGAAATAGATCCCCGTGAGGAAAACCATTGCATTCAATAGGTGATACTCCCTTCACATCCCTCTGACATTTGCTGTACTCTGAGAGGAATTGGGCTTCAAAAATGCTGAGAAGCGCATATCAACGTAGAAATCAGCACAAACTGAATTGTGGGTGTGGTGAGGAGTGTATTTATAGGCATTTTGAGGTTTGGGAAACTTTTCCCCTCCTGGTAGGATTGTATATCCCATATGTCACTAGCTCATGGACTCTTGCCAATTACATGAAAGAAAAAGAGATGAAAGACATAGCGTAATGATGCAGTAAAACTTTTATTCCAAATTACACAATGTTGTACTCACAAAAGAGGCAAACCTTGGAGCTATTGTTGCTCCTTTTCTATTGTTACATTTTTGTTTTGTGTCACTTTTACATTGTATAATATTTCATTTTATTTGTCTTGCAACTGTAAGTGAGGTACCAGTGGTGCTGATGTTTATAACTTTATTGTAAACTCAATTTGTTTTGTGTCCAGTTTTTTTAAGCACTTGAATCTACAATGTAATATATATGCTTTTTTATGGGCTCCATTTACCAAGGTGCAATAGCAGCTTTGGAGCCCAATCGTTTCAGGTTCACGTGAGTGAGCTGGAAACACCAGTTAAGTTGCGACAATCTTAAGACCGCTGCTACTTAACCTCCCTGCCACCTAAAGTTTGACAAATTTCAATCATTCTGATCAGATCTAGGGCAGATAACTTCATGTGGCCTTGTGCTATACCTCCCTTGTGTGAGCAGGGGCAGCATAGCACAAGGGCCACATGCCCTAGTTTTTATAGCCCCAGGAAAAAACAGAACTAAGATTGAGGCCTTAAGGGCCAATTATAAATGAGTCACAAAGTAACAATCTAAGAGGGTTTGGTGTCCCTTTAAAATTCTGCACTGTGCTTCTCTTTACATCAATTCTTTTCCTTCATATAGTCTTACACAGTGGAAATAACATTTTGCTATTGCATTTCAGCTCTATAGATAGAGGTAGAGATTTTAGTTCTAAAGGTGTAATATTTATGGGAAAAAGGCTGTTAGCTTGTTAATTGAGGACTAAAGTAAATTGTTCCTATAGAAAGAGCCATTTAGCTTTCTCTAGAGAAATCTAATGTTCTGTGCAAACTTAGAAATGTCTATAGAGCATGGTTTTATTAGGAATTCAGGTATGCCAAGTTATGTTGGGATTAATAGACATGTGCACGGGCAACATTTTTGGTTCAGCCAAATCTTTTGTTAGGAAAATTTTAAATACTTTGCGTTTCGAATATTCGGCACCTGTGCTGTTTGGTATTCGTCTCATTTTAAACAAAACAAATTCTGACCTTTCGTGGAACATTTACGTGCATTTTTGTGAAACGGATGTACATGTTTTACTGCTACAGGAGAAAAAGTTCCCCTGGAGCAACTTGTATATTGTAAGCATGCTGGAGAGCTAACCCGCTCTTCTTCACAGAGCCCTGACCTAAAGGACCTTCTCGTTTAGTGCAGTCCGTAGGAGCCCCCATGCAAAGCCTTCTGTTATCAAGGCCAGGACTCTATGAAGGAGAGGAATGGGTTAGCGCGGATCTGCAGCTCGCTTAGGTAATTATTTTTAACTATTTAAAGGAAACTAATTAATACTGCTGAATTCTGCATTATTCCTTCATTTTCTTTAAATTTTGTGCTTCATTCTTTCAGATATTTGTCTTATTAAAATGAGACGAATATCTGTGTTACAAAACAAATGCACATGTCTAGCAATTAAGAATTCCACAAGGAAATTCCAAAATAGTATTTAATACTTGCAGTGTGAAGTATATTGGTAAAAAAAAAACAGTAGTTTCTTTAATCTAGGTTTTTAGAATGCTGCAAACTACCTAATCAGCTATTTAATTTGTAGCATTTGCAGGTTACAGAATTCACTTTTGTGGGCTTTTATGGGTTGTGGAACAGGTACATACGTTACACAAAAATATATGGCTCCATTTGTGAATATTAACAAAGTATTTCATGAGCCTGGGAAAGGGTTCTGGATTCATAGGAAGCTGTTTTGGAATCCTGTACCCAGTTCAATACTTTTGAAATCTTTGAAGAAATTATTATAGAAGAAATAGAAATATGTGAGAAATTATGTGCTGGGCATATAATTTCAGTGTTGTTTCGTGGAAATGTATATTTAAGCAAATATTAATAGTATCCTTTATGTCGTCTAGCTCATAAAAGGTTGTATTGTGTCCTGTTATTGTAAAATGTTTCCATTAATTAGCAAAGACATCCTTGTAGGGCATTAAAAGAATGCATTGTTTAGTGTATACTTTCATATCTTATCTTTCTTTCAGAAGAACAGAATGTAACTAATATGTGAAAATCAAGTTAATATTCAAATTTGTTTTTCTTTCATAGGGAGCAGTTTAAAAACAAAAGTTTATCTCTGGTCATGTTTCCCGTGAGTGTTAGGCTTTATGGCGTATGTCCCTAAATAATGCTTTATTATTTGCTGAACTCAGCTGCACTCTAGCACCTGGTATTCAGTAATGTAAATTATTCTCACAGCACTCTTAAGACATTTGTAAGTGAAAAGAATTATTCTGTTTTCCTGGAGCTATTGTTTGGAAAATAAATGAACAACAGTTTTAGTGTACGATTTTCCAGTGTCATTTAATTAGCTTATTTTAATTAACTGTAGAATTAAATGTCAATTTGACAAAAAGGATTGTAAGATATAGTTAGAAATTATATGTTATGTTAGTTAAACAAATATTGTTTAATATACTACAAAAGAGTGGTATTTGATATATGTAAATCATAAACCTTAAAGGGACACTCAAGTCAAAATTAAACTTTCATGATTCAGATAGAGCATGAAATTTTAAATAACTTTCCAATTTACTTCTATTAACAAAATGTGCACAGTCTTTTTATATTTACACTTTTTGAGTCACCAACTCTTACTGAGCATGTGCAAGAATTCACATAATATACATATTTGCATTTGTGATTGTCACATGATGCAGTGGCAGTGGGAGTGGAAATAGACTTAACTGAAATTTGTCAGAAAAAAATCTACTACTCATTTGAAGTTCAGACTAACTGCTATTGCATTGTCTTTTTATCATGCATTTGTTGATTATGTAAATCTACTGTATTTCCTAGTTCTTTAAGCTTTTTTTCCATTGTAACTTTTCTCTTTCTCTCACCTTTATTATTTTTATTTTTTTATATAAAAAAAAATAATGTAATTATTAACCCTTTCATTTCATGTGAAAGACGTGGTTGTCTTCCACACAAGGAGTTACATGCTGATGGTAACCAATGTGTCATCCCTTTCAAAGGTCATGGCACTTACCCCCTAAGCTGGTGGTCTAGTGGACTTGCATTTCCAGGAGAATCTGGGGATGCCAGTGATGTCACTAAACTCCATAAAGAAGGAAGTGAGGAGGCAGCTCCATAGGATTTAAGAAAGCTGGAAGGGGTAATTATTTAAACCCCCAATCACTGCTCCCTTAAGTCCTAGAAAACCCCAAGATATACCTTTTGAAAGACAGTCACCTATGTTTGCAGGATGAGGGTATCTAGGCACTTAGAACAAGTAATCATAAAGGACATAGAGACCCAATGATGCTATAAGCCCCTCCTTAAAATAAAGCCCCTGTGCAGATTTTTATAGCCAGGTGATCACTGTGGTGTGAAATAATGTGCATTTATTTGAGTAGGGGTTCACATCAAAGTTATATACAAATGTTCAAAAGTGTATTTTTTATATGTGGTTAACCCCTTCTTTTTTTACATCAGAGTTAAAAAAGCAGACTTTATTTTTTACAACCTTGCTTATTAAAAAACATAAAAAAATTATAATAAAAATATAGTTGTTTCTTTTTGTTTACACATCTTGTTGTTGAGTTCTCACATCATGATATATACATAAAATAAACAATATAGGGCGTGATCCGATATACGGCGTAGTTTGCGGCGCAAGCGAGGGAACCCACGTCGCCCGCAGTTTCAGCTCGCATCTCGAGCTATCCAATATACGGCGCCGTCAGATGCTAACGTGCCGTAAGTCGGATAAACCAGCGATGTCCAGAAATCTGCGCAAGTACAAATTTCTGGCGTCGCCAGTGACTTACGCCACGTTAGAAACTGCCGGCGCCTACAAAACTTGACTAAAGTCTAAATCACCCGCACTGTCTAACACGCCTCTCTAACATAGCCCGACACGTATAACACGCCTCCCTAACATAGCCCGACACGTCAAACCCTCTATCCGCTATCCCCCCTCACTATCCTAACAATAAAATATGTATTAACCCCTAAACCGCCACTCCCGGACCCCGCCACCAGCTATATTAAATCTATTACCCCCTAAAGTGAGCCCCTACCCCGCCGACATCTACCTTACCTACCCCCTAAAGTGAGCCTCTACCCCGCCGCCATCTATTTTAAAATTATTAACCCCTAATTTAATCCCCCTACCCCGCCGCCATCTATATTAAATTATTTAACCCCTAAAATACTAAACTATCCCTACCACTAAACCTAAGTCTAACCCTACAAATAGCCCTGAAAAGGGCTTTTTGCGTGGCATTGCCCCAAAGTAACAGCTCTTTTGCCAGCCCTTAAAAGGGCTTTTTGCGGGGCATGCCCCAAATAATTCAGCTCTTTTACCAGCCGCTTTTGGCGGGGCTTTGTCACAAAGTAAACTGCTCTTTTGCCTACAATCTACATCCCCCTACACCGCGGCCACCTATAATAAATGTATTAACCCCTAATCTAATCCCCCTACACCGCTGCCAGCTATATTAACTATATTAACCCTAATTATATTAGGGTTAATATAGTTAATATAGTTATTATATTATATATATTAACTATATTAACCCTAATTATATTAGGGTTAATATAGTTAATATCGTTATTATATTATATATATTAAGTATAATAACCCTATCTAACTCTAACATCCCTAACTAAACTCTTATTAAGATAAATCTAATATTAATATTATTAATTAAAATATTCCTATTTAACTCTAAATACTTACCTATAAAATAAACCCTAAGATAGCTACAATATAATTAATAATTACATTGTAGCTATGTTAGGGTTTATATTTACTTTACAGGTAAATTGTTAATTACTTTAACTAGGTATAATAGCTATTAAATAGTTATTAACTATTTAATAACTACAAAATAATTACCCAATTACCTGTAAAATAAATCCTAACCTAAGTTACAAATACACCTACACTATCAATAAATTAAATAAACTACAAATATCTATCTAAAAATACAATTAAATAAACTAAACTAAATTACAAAAAAAAAAAAACACTAAATTACAAAAAAATAAAAAAAAGATTACAAGATTTTTAAGCTAATTACACCTATTCTAAGCCCCCTAATAAAATAATAAAGCCCCCCAAAATAAAAAAATTTCCCTACCCTATTCTAAATTAAAAAAAGTTCAAAGCTCTTTTACCTTACCAGCCCTTAAAAGGGCTTTTTGCGGGGCATGCCCCAAAGAAAACTGCTCTTTTGCCTGAAAAAAAAACACAATACCACCCCCCAACATTACAACCCACCACCCACATACCCCTAATCTTACCCAAACCCCCCTTAAATAAACCTAACACTACCCCCCGAAGATCTCCCTACCTTATCTTCACGACGCCGGGCCGAACTCCTCATCCGATTCGGGTGATGTCTATCCAAGCGGTAAAGAAGAAGTCTTCATCACGGCGATGTTTTTATCCCAGCGGCAGCAAAGTCTTCTTCCATCCGGCAGCATCTTCCATCAAGCGGCATCTTCAATCTTCTTTCTTCGTTCCACAGACGCGGAGCATCCATCCCGGCCGACGACTGAACGACGAATGAGGTACCTTTAAATGACGTCATCCAAGATGGCGTCCGTCGAATTCCGATTGGCTGATAGGATTCTATCAGCCAATCGGTATTAAGGTAGAAAAATCTGATTGGCTGATTGAATCAGCCAATCAGATTCAAGTTAAATCCGATTGGCTGAACCAATCAGCCAATCAGATTGAGCTTGCATTCTATTGGCTGTTCCGATCAGCCAATAGAATGCGAGCTCAATCTGATTGGCTGATTGGTTATTAACTATTTAATAGCTACCTAGTTAAAATAATTACCCAATATACTTAGGGTTAATATAGATAATATAGCTGGCGGCGGGGTAGGTAGATTAAATTAGGGGTTAATAATTTTAATATAGATGGCGGCGGTGTAAGGGGCTTACATTAGGGGTTAATACTATTAATATAGGTGGCGGCGGTGTAGGGAGGGCAGGCTATAGGGCAAAAGAGCTGTTAACTTTGGGGCAAAGCCCCACAAAAGGCCCTTTTAAGGGCTGGTAATAGAGATAATTATTTTAGGGGGATTAGATTAGGGGTTAATAATATTAATATAGCTGGCGGCGGTATAGGGGGATTAGATTATGGGGTTAATAATTTTTATATAGGTGGCGGCGGTGTAAGGGGTCAGATTAGGGGATAGATAAGGTAGATGGTGGCGGTGTAAGGGGTTCACATTAGGGGATAGATCAGGTAGATGGCGGCGGTTTTAGGGGTTCACATTAGGGGATAGATCAGTTAGATGGTGGCGGTTTTAGGGGCTCACAGTAGGGGGTTAGTTTATGTAGATGGCGGCAGTTTAGGGGTTAAATACTTTATTAGGGATTGCGGCGGGGGATCGCGGTTGACAGGGAGATAGACATTGCGCATGCGTTAGGTGTTAGGTTTTATTTAGCAGATCGCGGTTGACAGGTAGATAGACATTGCGCATGCGTTAGGTGTTAGGTTTATTTAGCAGCTAGTTTAGGGAGTTACAGGGCTCCAATAGTCAGCGTAAGGCTTCTTACGGCTGATTTTTGTGGCGAGGTGAAAATGGAGTAAGATTTCTCAATTTTCACCACGTAAGTCCTTACGCTGTATATTGGATACCAAACTGCGCTGGTTTGGTATACCTGCCTATGGCCCAAAAAACTACGGGCGACGGCAGAAATATACGCGCGTAACTTCTAGGTTATGCCGTATATGTGATACCAAACCAGCGCAAATATTGGCGTTGCCAGCTTTTGCGGGCGACGATTTTTATCGGATCGAGCCCATAGTGTTAAACTGGAGAGTCTGTTGAAAAAATTATATATATATAAAACTATATATAGCACATGGTTGGAAATGGCTTGGCAGTTAAAGGGTTTACCAACTTTAACGGATATAATAGTAAAAAATAAAAAAAATAATAGAAAGACTTATGGCTTACAATGACCAACAATTTAAAGAACCAAAAAAGGCAAGGTGTTACCATTCATGATTCAGATAGGGCATGCAATTTTAATCAACTTTCCAATTTACTTTTATCATCAAATTTGCTTTGTCCTGTTTATATTCTTTGTTGAAAGCTAGACCTAGGTAGGCTCGTTTGCTAATTTCTAAGCCCTTGAAGGCCGCCTCGCTTCTTGTTACATTTGGACAGTTTTTCACAGCTAGACAGCTCTAGTTCAAGTGTACCATATAGATAACATTGTGCTCACTCTGGTAGATTCACATATGAGTCAGCACTGATTGGATAGAATGCAAGTCTGTCAAAAGAACTGAACTAAGTGGCAGTCTGGAGAGGCCTTAATAAATCTGTTGACCCATATCTGTAATGTAGGTTTGTGATCTCCTTGAAACAGACTTGAAAGTATTTCTTAAATCATAAAGTGTTATTATTTAGATCCAATTTATCCCATTTTTTTAGATCTGTTATAATTTAATCTACTATAAAAAACAATTTCATCCAATAATATATTTTCATTTTCTCTCAACTGCCCAATTTAACCAGTTTTCAATCTTATATTTGTTTCTTTGACCAATGCCTCTACTTATAATTAAATTACATAACACTATTACATTCTAAATAATTTAATAGCATGTTTTAAAATAAGCATTGAAAGGAACATTAAATTATACAAAACTGACCTTAAAGTTTTCTGCACTTCTAATGCCGATGACCTCTCTTATCCATTCTTTTTTATGGTCTGAATCTTGTTTCCAAATGTCTTTAACTTGATCTTGAGACTGCATTTGTAGTCCTACAGTGAGCGTACCATTTACATCAGCAAAGTAATAATAAAATCTCAGCTAGAAATGAGAAAGATCAGGATCTGTTTGAATTTACTGCAGATTGAAAAAAAAAATCAAAACTGTCCAAAATAAACCAGACAAATAAAGGGCAAAATAAAATTAGTACATTAAAACCTGCATTTCTTACCTGGCAGGAAGTTTTACTGTCAGTTGGAAGGAAATCAATACTTCTTAAAACTGCCTGTGCATCAAGTGTATTATGAGATGAGAATGCCAGGAAATTAGCTGATGAAAATAATGTACAACAAATATTAGACAATTATATTTGTAATTATGTCTGTAAATTCTAATTTTAAATTACTTCCATCCTGAATTTATAGTTTTGTTTAGCTATTGACTAAAACATGTTTGATTGAAAAACTTTCACAGACTATCAAATACTTATTATACATTAATAAATCAATAAAGTGGCGTATTTAGGTTTTGTGCTGCCCTAGGCACTCAAAATTCTATGCCTTTTTTGGTGAGGGTATAACGTGACTTTTATTTCACTGCATTTTTAAAGTAATTGTTCATGTTCAAGTGTGTGTGTGTGTGTGTGTGTATGGTGTGTGTGTAGTGCAGTGTGCGTGTGTAGTGCAGTGAGTGTGTAATGCAATGTGCATGTATGTGTAGGTGTAGTGAGACTCGAAAAGTGCTGCCCCCCAAAAAAATGCTGCCCTATGCAATTGCCTTGTTTGCCTAGGCCAAAATACTTTTCTGTATCAATATAAACATACTTTTGTAAATTGTCTTAATTAAAACAGCACAAACAAGCAAGTGAAATACATTTTTTATACATCAGATAGAGAGTGCAATTTTAAAATTTAATTGCTACTTTTATTAAACCTACTTTCTACTCTTGTTATCCTTTTGATAAAAAAACAGGTAGGTAAACTCTTGTAAAGGACTCTTGAGTGCCGACTTAAGAGAAAACACAATTCAAACCATTTTTAGATAGTACCTAACACCCTTAAAAACCTCACACATGTCCCCTACTAACAACAGATTATGCTATAGAGGACATGGAGTTATAGGCTCATATCGCCACATTTGGTGGGACTGTGAACAAGTTAAAGCCATATGGGAAAATCTATCTACCCTACTCAGTGACACACTAGATGAACATATACAGTTATCTATATCCAAAGCCCTCTTGCATGAATCAATATGCAAATACAACAAGCATATCAACACCTTTATCAGAATAGTATACATGGTTACCAGAACTTGCATAGCAAAATATGAGAAAACTAATGTACCTAGAGTACATGGGCAGAGATCAGAAATACGATATCCATAACCTACAAAATGCATGAATCAGCAGCTAGGATCTTTGATACAAAAGAACGATTTGATAAAATCTGGTACTATTGGATTTTACAGGGAAACTCAGATACTTAGGATAAATCAACATTTAGGGAAGAAAGTCTGTTTCATTAACTCAATTGGGCCTTCCAGAAACTCTTGGTATTTTTTGTTTCTGTTTTATTTTGTATTTTTTTATTTATTTATTTTTTAATGTAATTTTGATTGCTATTTTTCTTGTGTGTTCTTTATTTCTATTTATTTTTAATTTACTTTCATTATGTGTGTAGATAATACAGTTAGGTTATGTTCAACCTATTATTTTTCTTTGACAATAAGTATGTGGAATATTATTTATCAAATGATAGATACAATCACCTCCTCAATTTTCTCACTGGACACAAGAAAATCCCTTTGGATGCAGTTTCCACCGGGTTAGAGTATCCTCAATTCACAGGGCTTTCAAAGCTTTGGCAATTTTGACCAGCAGGTTGCTGAAACAGGTGTGCTCTGTCTTGCACAGTCGGCGTACGTTTTGCCCCAGAATGCTTTGCGATTATCCGGGGTCTCGTCAGGACTGATTTTACAGGTACATCCACCTTCCTTAATAAGTCACGTCACAGGGGCGTGACTTTTGCTACAGATGATATTTTTATGTGCTACAGAAGTGTTTAGTACTTTTGAATATTTATATATACATTTTGAACAGACAAAATTATATAAAAAAGCATACCAATGAGCGCCGTTTCTAATATGGCAATTGCCTTCACCCAAAATTAGATCAGACTGTTTAACTTTTTTTCTGCTTGTTTTTATTTTAAATGAACAAGTTGCAACAACTTAGTTAGAGAGCGAACCCAAGTAATTTTTATTTAATAGATAATTGAAAATCATTAAATTCTTATTAGGAAGAATTATTATGAGCTGACTACTTCTATTCCTACTTATGAAATCACATTAGCTTAGGAATGGAGCATATTCAATTATTTCATTTAAGCCTTTAGGGGACACTGTTTGTAGGACAAAAATCCATCTTGACTCCTTTCTAAGGAGACACTTATCTTCATCATCACCTCTACCGCTTAAGATTCCTCTATCTATTCCTATAAGTTTTAGGGAGGCCAGGTTTTTATCATGATAGATGGCAAAATGTCTAGCCACACTTGTGTCTCTGCCATAAATTATGTCATCTCTATTTTCCTGAATTCTTTCTTTAAAAACTCTCTTTGTTTTTCCTATTTAAAAAAAATGGACAGGAACAATATAACATATACAGTATACTACTCCTATTGAATTACAATTTGCAAAAATTCTGATATTAAATTGTTTGCTATTGTTTGTTGCAAAAGTCTTACTTTTTTGCATATAGGGGCAGTAAACGCAGTGACCACAAGGGTAGCTTCCTTTAACTTCTTGCCTTATACCTAGCCAGTTCAAAGAGGGGGACCTCACGAATCTGCTTTTGACCAGTTTATCTTTCAAACTAGGAGATTTTTTTAGCGGTCAATAATGAATAATTTCCTACCCTTTCTTTTCTTTTCTCAGCTAGGGTAAGAATTTGTCAGTGTTTAGACAGTATTTCTCTGATCTTTGTCCACTGACAGTTATAAGTGGTTATGAATCTGGTTTGGTTTTGACTGTATTGATATTTGATTGTATTAATTTTTTAGAATATCCTCTATTAATAAATCTTTCTTTCATAAGTTTTGCATGCTATTCAAATTTTGTTTTAGAAGAGCAGTTTCTTTTGAGACGTAAGAATTGACTAAAGGGAATGCCTTTTTTAAGGTGTTGGGGATGACAACTTGATGCCTCTAGAATGCTGTTGGTGGCAGTAGTTTTCCTATAGTTTTCTGTTACTATAGAATTTCCTTCAGTTTTCTGTTACTATAGAATTTCCTTATTTTTTAATCAAGATGTCTAAGAACGCTAGTTCTTTTTCATCATGAACCATTGTCAGGAGAATATTGCGGTTGTTCATATTTAATTTGGAAACAAAGTATTAGTGAGAATATAGGTAATTATGTAGATCACTTCCTCCGCCCATTTCTCACATCTTTGCCATCATATGTTAAAGATACCCCAGACCTCTTGAGAAAGCTAAAAAATCTCCTAGTTTGAAAGATAAACTGATCAAAAGCAGATTTGTGAGGTCCCCCTCTTTGAACTGGCTAGGTATAAGGCAAGAAGTTAAAGGAAGCTACCTTTGTGGTCACTGCATTTACTGCCCCTATATGCAAAAAAGTAAGACTTTTGCAACAAACAATAGCAAACAATTTAATATCATAATTTTTGCAAATTGTAATTCAATAGTAGTAATATATATGTTATATTGTTCCTGTCCATATTTTTATATAGGAAAAAACAAAGAGAGTTTTTAAAGAAAGAATTGAGGAACATAGAGATTACATAATTTATGGCAGAGACACAAGTGTGGCTAGACATTTTGCCATCTATCATGATAAAAACCCGGCCTCTCTAAAATTTAGTTTAGTTCAAAATGTATGTATAAATATTAAAAAGTACTAAACACTTCTGTAGCACATAAAAATATAATCTGTAGCAAAAGTCACGCCCCTGTGACGCGACTTATTAAGGAAGGTGGATGTACCTGTAAAATCAGTCCTGACGAGGCCCCGGATAATCACAAAGCATTGTGGGTCAAAACGTACGTCGACTGTGCAAGACAAAGCACACCTGTTTCAGCAACCTGCTGGTTGAAATTGCCAAATCTTTGAAAGCCCTGTGAATTGAGGATACTCTAACCTGGTGGAAACTGGTAACAGACCGGACACGACTTATTACAAAGTGTTATTAAAGCCGTACCTGCTTTTCTTGAAGCTTCATGGAAACACGCCAAAGACATGGCACTGTGTATGCTGACCGGGACAGTTCGGTAAAAGAGGTATCATACACCACAAATTTAGTTTCCTCATTTGAGGCTTGAAAAGGCACAATAAAAGTTGAGTTTGCTGAACAGCTGAAGTCTGTACGTCAGGATATTTTTTGATGCTTCATATCACTGCATCTGTTTGTTAACCTACATTGTATTTCCATTATAAGGTTTTGCAGCTTAATATGAAGCAGGTTATTAGAGGACGTTCTTACTTCGTCAACCTCTAAATATGCAATCACACTTGAGAGATTAACCTGCTAACAATACTGAACTATAACAGTTTGCCACTTAGTATGTAGTGTGGCTGGACTATGTGTGATTACCTGCAACATATATGTCCTTTTATCTTTGTAACAACCCAGGTCCATGGGGCTACATTCATGTTGCAATATTTAGTGTATTGATGTTAGGGGCTTAATGCCCATCATACATTATTTTGTTACATAACAGAAATACATGCATAGGTACGTTTTTATTATGTAGTGATGCATCACTTAATTATCCAACCAGGGGCGTATTAAGGCATAGGCCAACGAGGCCGGTGCCTAGGGCAGCAGATTTTTAAGGGGCAGCAGAATTTTGAGTCCCTAGGGCCACTCTACTGAACTCAGGGCCGGGTGGCTAAATCAACCAGGGCCCGGCTATTGCTATCCTATGGGATTGTATGTGGGTGCGCATGACGTGGTGACAGTGGAGGCGGAGCTCACTTGCGCAGCCTGGCCTGGACTGAGAGGGAATGCGGTATTCTTCCTGGCTCCACCGCGTGATTGAGACTCACACAGACTACACAGTGCAGTGTGCACTACACCGTGACCACTGTGAAACAGCATATGCCTTTCTCCCTTCAATACATCTTCATTAGGCATTAAAATACTTAAACGGATTAGTCACTAAATACTTGCACATTTACTGTTTGTCTATCTGTCATACATGCAAAGAATTAGTATTTATTGCTGAATCTATACAACCATGTGACTTAAAACACAACTAAAAATATGTTGTATGCATTTAACACATTCAGAAACAATACAAGTATATACTTTATTATGATTGTATCATTTGACTTTATCCCCTACGATACAATTCCTAAACCTATCATAATTACTGTTGTATTTTTTAAGTACTTTTAAAGGTCAGTTTGTATATTCATTACATATTTATCCAAGCAGATATTTTGCTTAAATAACTGTCAATCACCAAAGAAGATGTTTAAGGTTAAACAACTACCTACTGACAAACTATCATACAGTGAAGGATATTTTTTTCTGATATAAACACTTTAATCATCTGACTTGCAAAATAGTGTCTATATATATATATATGTGTGTGTGTGTGTGTGTGTGTGTGTGTGTGTGTGTGTGTGTGTGTGTGTGTGTGTGTGTGTGTGTGTGTGTGTGACCAGAGTGAATGCAAGCCCTGGTGAACATCTACTCAAAAAGACATTATTTTTTAAAATTTTTACACCCTGCCCCAAAAATATAATGTCTAAAAAAAAGGTCTTAAACCTGGGGTGGGGTGGGGGGCAGCAGAATTTTGAGTGCCTAGGGCAGCACAAAACCTAAATACGCCCCTGTATCCAACATTTACTAACCAACTTAATAAATGTCTCTGAATTATAGGAATGGTTTGGCTGCCGTTTCTTAATTATATATGGTGGGTGCATTTCTCCCACTGGTAAATTGCTGCGCAATTAAAAGAGTGCTGAAATCCCTACCTTTTAAATATACTTTTGTATATTTCTCGTCTCTATGCCCAATAGTTTGTTATATATACAGTATATATATATATGTAAATATATATATATATATATATATATATATACACTGTTTATATATACTGTATATACACATGTATTTGTGTTTATATGTGTATACATATGTCTGTATATACACATATATATATATACATCTGTACATATATATAGACATTTATATATACATACATATCCATCTTTGAACATGTATATATTTGTATGTCTATGTTAAAGCCCTTTGCATGCTTTTTTTTCTAACACCTGAGATCTCATATCTTTGAGCCTTTATAATTTGTGTGCAATATTTATTTTTTTGAAAAATTGTTATTAGATGGTGTTATTATGAGTGTAACTACATTGTAACGTATTTTTGATGTGTTTTGTGACACTTTTTTGTTTTGTGAAACAGTTAATCAGAGCTCTGAGGTTGAGGTAACCCAACGAGCATTAACTTGTATTGTGCTCAAGTAATCGCATTTACTTTCAACTTTTAATATGAGTGCAATTTAACCTGCATACAAACGAACGCAAAAACTCAATAATCTGTCCCATAGTGTTAATATCACCAGAAGCACAATTACTATCATATGAAGTATCTGTAGATGATTTATCTGATGTATCATGGGTTTGCCTAGGATTTCTCCTTTTAAAATTAGTTTTACATCCATTCCCCTTTTGGTGGTCAGACCTATCTCTCTGAAGTGTTCTATTATTTTGTTAAACTAAGCAATTCTTTCAGTTTATTAATATGATAATCTTGTATGTAAAGCCACATAATATTTATTGATTTAAACCGATATGTTTGTAGTTTTGCTTCTTGATGAAGTTCTAATCAGCAGCCCTCACCCCTGGTCATGTGGTCAGTTTTTAAACTATTTTCTATAGTAAGTCTTATGCTATTATGTGTGGAGTAGAGAATGATTTTATCCTGCCTTAAAAGCCTCATTATTATCTTTTTCTTTCAAAGTTTTTAGTTACTAACAAATAATTTTTTTTGTATTGTATAAACCAATCCCACTATGTATTTTCTTCTAGTAGTTATTCAATGTGTAATTCAACGTAGGAGAATTAAATCCTTGCACAACTTAATTTGGGACACATACCGGAACCAGGGATAGCACCCTTTAGGACTACTGTGTAGGAACAAGAACCAGGCTTATTGGAGGATAGACCACACCAGGGCTAGGTAGGTACAGGTGCCTCATGAGGGACTAAAGCACAGGCTACGGGGAGGGAAGTAGAGTCAGAAACAAGAGGAACAACCAGAATCAGAATCAACATCCAAGAGTACAATAACAAAGTACAAAACAAGTAAAACTGCCAGAGACAGATTCAAGTACAGAGACTGTGACAAAAAAGAACAAAGCCCTGAGCCTATGGTGGAGCAGACTTAAATTGTTAAGTTAACGACACGTGAGGGATCAGGTGTGTTCAAACAGCCAATGAAAAAGGCTGAATATAACAGAGCTACAAATGTTAATCAAGGCCCTAAAGTGTCTCACAGCCAGAACGTTGATTCAGTGCCAGGCATGGTCGCACCAAGTAGCATAGGCTAAGGTTACAGATGAAGCAACAAACAAGGTCACCACTAACAATTAGAATAAGTATGAAAACGTTTCTCAGAAACATTATTTAAACATTTGCATTTTTCAAACTAAAGTGTATTGGAAATAGCATTATAGTCAGGTATTAAATGCACTGTTAAGTTTCCAAATTTGACTTTTATGACTGTTTAAAATTTTGAAGGGACAGTAAACACCTTGTAATCACAAGACATTTCTGTTGTGTTGCTGTAGAATAACAAATCAGCCAAGTATAAAGCAAATTAGCTTTTACTGCAGTTGCTTTTTAATAGCCAAACTCTTATTTGCATGAGCCAATTAAAACATGAGCCCACAGCTGACAAGGCTAGCTATAGTCATTATGTTAGTATAAAGTGCTTTATTTTGCACTTTTTAGCACAGTTAGGCCCCTATTTATGAAAGGTCTTGCGGACCTGATACAACACTGCGGATCAGGTCCGCAATACCTCGCTGAATGCGGAGAGCAATACGCTCTCCGTATTCAGCATTGCACCAGCAGCTCACAAAAGCTGCTGGTGCAACGCCGCCCCCTGCAGACTCGCGTCCAATGGGCCGCCAGCAGGGGGTGTCAATCAACCCGATCGTACTTGATCGGGTTGATTTCTGGCGATTCCTGTCCGCCTGGTCAGAGCAGGCGGACAGCATTATGGAGCAGCGATCTTTGTGACCGCTGCTTCATAAATGCTGTTTCTGGCGAGTCTTCGGACTCGCCAGAAACACTGGCCTTTTAGCTCCTTTCGGAGCTTGATAGATAGGCCCCTTAGTCTTGAGTTGAGAAATCTTCAATGTGTCATTTCAGTTCTGAGAATTAAAAAATTATACAATTGTCAGAGCAAAAAGACCTGAAAAGGAGGCAGAATAAATCATGAAAGTCAGTTATTTTACTGGGTATAACTAAATATTTTTGTATAAGAATCTCAGATGTTTACTGTCTCTTTAAGTAAAAAATCATATAACCCTAGAAAACTGTATCTCAATAATTTCTTGTAAAGTATCTGCTACAAATGTGTGTATCAAATCAATTAATGAAGCCATTTTTACTTATGATAATTATTTGTATATGTGTAATGCAATGCAAGGTAAATACAGTATCTTCAGTGATTCACAGCTTTCTGTTGTAAAGATACCAGCAATAAACTTCCATGCCCTATCGGGATTGTGAAAGTTTAATTTTATCTTGACTGCTCCTTTAAATATCCCTCAAAAAAAAAAAAATATTTATACATATATATATATATTTATATTATTTTTCCCTATATTTCTTTGAACAAAAGGTCTGTAGATCAAAGGTTATTAAATTTATAAATGCACTATGTATTACTTTATATGCTTTTTGTTAAATTCTTTTACTGTAACCTTAGCTGTGACCTTCTTTCTTACTTATAGATGAAAACAGCTCCAGTAACCTTGATGAAAGGGATTTTGTAATAGAAACATTTTATTTTATTTCTGTTCCAGTCTAGACAGTTTTTTATTTATCATATTTTCTCAAAAACAGGAAAACAGTTGTGGTTCTTCAGTAAGGCTCTCTCAGTTTTTCTCTCTTTTTTTTAGTTACATTGAAAAAATGTACATCATAGATCAAATTAGGTGAAAATCTATTTAAATGATTTTAGAATGTGTTGCAAATGAATCTCCTTAAATCAAATTATTTCCCTATTTCCCTATTAAACAGTACATGATAATCGTCAATTCCCTATTTAACAGTACACAATACTCATTAATTTCCTATTAAACAGTATAAGACTAATTTTCTTGTTTTAAAATCTCATTACCCAGTTACTTTGAACAGTACAAAATAATTAGGTTACCCAGGCAAGGGTTTTATTTCTAATAAGGCACTGTATAAAACTATGTAGGACACCCATTTCTGGTCCAGGGATTACATTTTGCAATACTGTCATTTTACAGTAATATTATATATAAATAAATAAATCATTGCTTTCTATAGTTTCGTAATTTGTATAGGTATGGGTGTGATTTCATTAATCTGTGGCATCCTAATCTAAACTCATACCCACTCTAATGCACGTGGATGTAGTGTTTAGCATAATTTTGCTTTGTGCTCTAAATTAGTAGCTAGCTAAAGCTGTATGTTATGATTTACTTCTAACAGTGCTTTTACTTTGTTATATATAATTTAAGTCATTCTACATCTGCTGTAATTATTATTACAATTTCAAATCATGGTCTCTTGAAGATAATTCTTGCACTTAAATCACTTAAAAGAAGTATCAACTTGATTAAATCTGCTTAGAAAATAGCCAGTTTTCTAATACTTTTCTCTGATTTTCCCCATAAAAAACTGCAATTTGATCTGAGCACCATTCTTCATGTAGTTAACGAGTTAGGGCAATTGGCACTAGCGTCTATTTCTATATATAAAATTACTAACTAATTAATTCCACCACTTTTCCCCAATGCATTAAACCCTGAAGATGAATGATCACACAGAATGCACCCGCACTACGGAACTCCTTAAAATCTCAAACTTTATTCTCAAATATTAAAATAGATACAGGAGGGTGACCATCTTACCATCTTACACGTTTTGCACCAGTAATCGGCACTTAAACATAGATGACAGCATCAATGTAAGACACATCTTTTAACCCCTGAATCTTCAATTAGCTTCAAGTACAGAACCTATTTTTTATAATACTACAAATATTACAATTCCTGCCGCTACATCTAAAATGACCTATGGTATTAAACCAAGCACCACGTTTCCTCTCTGTACTAGTCACCATACTTGAAGAACGTTGAGCTGAAAGACTGGAAGGTCTCTTTGATACAAACACAATTTTTAATATCGTTAGCTAAATTTGTATCAATAAATATGTAAATCGCCCTTTAAGGTTTTACAAACAGCATCATACTGTAAAGTATATTCTGTATAAAAAAATAATAGCCGGTTTACTAAAGGACTATCTATTCTTCTTTCTTACTTGAGTCACATCATTTTCCCTCCTAACTTCCTCCAAGGTCTCATATAATTTATCCAAAACATAACCTTTAGCCACAAGTCTCTGTATTAACTCTTTTGCCTGTTATTCAAAAGCTAGATCAGAGTTTGTATTATGTCTTATGCATTAAAAACTGACTTCTGGGGATAGATTGAATCATGTGTTGAGGATGACAAGAGCTAGCATTTAAAATCGTATTACCCGCAGATGTACATGTTCTTATATAACCCTCATTTGGCACACCTTTCAGATTCAAGTCCAAATAACTTACTTCATGATCATATATATTTCCGGTAAACCTTAAATTGATGTCATTATCATTTAAAAATACCAAAAATTCCTCAAAATTAAATGACCTTTATACAATGAAAATAAGGTTATCTATAAAATGCATATAGAAAACAATATTATCAGTTAAATAATTAGAAACATCATACAAAAAGTGGAATTCCAACCAACCCACAAACAAATTAGCAAAATATGGAGTACATTTTGCACCCAACACTGTGCCACAACATTATAAAAATATTATATTTTTTTAATAGTTATTTTTTAATTAACTATTGTTGTTATTGTTGTTATTATTTTATGTATTTATAATATGGCAACTGCAGCACTGTTTAAGTATAAATATTATTATATGTATTTAAATGTTTTACAGATTTGTAAACAATAAGCAGGCTGTAGGTAATAGTGAATTTGTTAAATGCTTCTTGGTTAGAAAAAAATGTGTCAATTATCAGAACTGAGTTAATGATTCAGTAGATATTCCTCATAATCAATTCAATTTCTTGTACTTTGGCCTATGTTGATACAATTTCAGTCAATATAATCATGATAGTGGCAGTTTACATGTTGTAAATAAATGCCACAGATACTCAAGCTTTATTTCTTAAAAAGAACATTGACATTAAATTTACTTCTATTACAAAATGTAATTATTTATCTTGGCATCCTTTGTTGAAACTCTCCGAGGGCCTGATTCTCAAAAACTCATGGGGATGGAGAGAAATTGTCATCTTATTTTACTGAGCATTATACTGTAAAGTAAGGGTCTGCTTAACATAAGCATATTAGTGAATTAGATACACCGATCCCAAGGTAAATATTTTACTTTAAAACAATCCCGGAGGGGTCTTATAACATGGATGAGGCATCTTATAGAATCTCACCGGTGCAGAGAGCTTTAGAGAATCGGGCCCCATGTGAGCATATCTGGATAGGATCTGGGCCGTGCACGTGCATATGTAATTCAACATTGGTGTTTCTAATCCATCTGATATCGTCAGACTTGTTTCAAACCCAGTTTAGCCTTTTTTTGGCTGCCATATTTGTTTTTTTCAATTGCTAAAGTGCTTGTCTTGGTCAGTTCACCGGGTAATAAATATTATCATTTTTGTTTATTAAAAGTGCAAATTATAGCTAACCTCACACTTTTTAAAGTATGATGTTTCCACGCAATTTTAATAAGATTACCAGAATGCTAATTTATTATTCTAGTGAAATATGTGGATGCTTAAATATATTGACTAGAAAATTACATAAAAATACATTTAAAAATTACATAAAAATATATAATAAAATTATTATATTAAAATTATTTATTCCAGATATAATGAATTAATGCTAATCCTTAATGGCTTAATGACAATTAATTCAGTTTTGCAAAGAATTGACTCATATGCTTGAATGCAGGAATAATTTTTATAGCTATGAATCTTTTGCTTCTGTATAGTCAAGGAGGAAATGATCTGTTTTATTTATTTTTCATGTGTTTACAACATAATACAAAACTAGTTGGCCTATGTGTCTAGCTGTCAGACTATTCTCATTATAATGACAAATAAGTTGCATCATTGGTCTTACTTTGGGGTCTCCTCTCACCATATCACTATATCACAAGACTCTTCTTTACTATAAATATGTGTTATATGTATTTATAACTTGACCACCATAGTAATAATGATCATCAGGCAGCAAGAGACAACACTAATTTTTCAGGGCTCACAGATCTGTATTTTTTTGAGCTTATTACATATACGTGTAAAATAGAAGATATGTTATTTTGTAAAATTCTATATATGATTTTTATTACATTTGACTATTATGGGCTAGGAGTATGCATACATTTTCAAAATGAGTTAAAGGACCATTAAATAAAGAAGGGTTGCAAAATTAACAAGTGCATAATAAAATGACAATACAAAAACACTCAAAAATTCAAATAAGCAGTAAATGTATTTTCTTATATGTTTAGTTTGCTTTTAGTCAATGGTTCTCAGTGTATAGCGTCTTCTAGCTATCACATTTTAAACAGAATTAACATTAAATAACATTTTCCAGTCACTAAAATAAATTTAAAACTTATGTTTAGATGAAAATGCTCATATGACATATTTTCAATCCCCAAAAAAGTGAATGTCTTCCTTAAAGGGCCAGTAAACATAGAAAATAATGTTATATAATTCTGCACATAGTGCAGAATTATATAACATTATATTAGTGCTAGATTTATAGAACCTAATATTGCCGGTGAATTGTTATAAAAAAAAGAGTGTTTTCCAGACCTGCTCTCTGTGCTCTACTGAGCGGGTCTGTTTTTTACACTTATTTTTTAAGGGCTTTGCTGTACCGGCAAGACTCCTTAGACTCAGTGCAGTGTACTGAGTGTAATGGCGCGGTCTGGCCGGGCTGTGACTAGACAGCTGGCCAGATGCGCTGAGTGTAAAAAACAGACCCGCTCAGTAGAGCACAGAGAGCGGGTCTGGAAAACACATTTTTTTTTTATAACAATTCACCGGCAATATTAGGTTCTATAAATCTAGCACTAATATAATGTTATATAATTCTGCACTATGTACAGAATTATATAACATTATTTTCTATGTTTGCTGGCCCTTTAACTAACATTTATGTCCATCAGGATGTAGCCCATTGTAAAGAAGAGATGTTGATTCGTTTCTCCTAATGTCAGGAGCTGATGAAGATTATAAAGCAGAAAGTAATTTCTGCTTTGTACCTGGCCTGCCACCAGGAACAGCATTTCGTTTTCTCTTGTCTGAGATAGTGCAACAGTGCATGATACCTAAAGGAACATCAACCTCTCCCCAAAGGCCCTGAGCACTCACTTAGGGCCTTATATTCAAAACCTTGCCACTCAGGTGAGATGATCTAAGGGGGCATATTTATCAAGCTCCATATGGAGCTTGATGCCCCATGTTTCTGGCGAGCCTGCAGTCACAAAGACGGCTGCTCCATAACCCTGCCCACCTGCTCTGAGCAGGCGGACAGACATCGCCAGAAATCAACCTGATCGAGTACGATCAGGTTGATTGACAACCCCCTGCTGGCAGCCCATTGGCCGCGAGTCTGCAGGGGGCGGCGTTGCACCAGCAGCTCTTGTGAGCTGTTGGTGCAATGCTGAATATGGCGAGTGTATTGCTCGCCGTATTCAGCGAGGTCTGGCGGACCTGATCCGCATTGTCGGATCAGGTCCGCCAGACCTTGATAACTATGGGCGAAGGAGTCTTGCCAAGGTTATTTTTGTTTTCCTGTTATATTAAAAGAATATATACAAAATGGCATTGAGATGGTATAATAGATGGGTACTTCCCTTGACATTGTATGTCCTTTAAACATTTCTATAGAATTACCTGCCAATTTTAAATTCCATTCTGTTTCATTAAATTGTTTATATTTCATGAAAACAAAATGGTAAACTTACATTAAAAACTTTTATTCTTATAGACTTACACTATGAGCATGAACATTGAAAAGTTATGTTTAAATAGAACATTTACCTTGGTCCTTATTGGCTCATAAGAACAGCTTGCACATATGTATTGGTAAAAAGAGACGTGACTGCAAGCCTATTGGTTTATTAAGGACTGAATAGTAATAGAAAGAAAATAAATGCATCTTCAAATTTTCTTTCATGAGTCAGATAGAAAATGCAATTTGAAATAACTTCCAAATCTAAATTGCTTCATCTTCTTGGAATACTTTGTTGAAGAAACAACAATACACATGGTTGAGCCAATAACATGAGACATATAAGTGCAGCCACCAATCAGCAGCTCCTGAGCCTACCTAGCTATATTTTTCAAAAAAGGATACCAAGAGAACGAAACAATTAGATAACAGAAGTAAATTGGAAAGTTGTTTAAAATTGTATGCTCTTTCTCAATCAAAAAAGAAAAAAATTGGGTTTCATGTCCCTTTAAGTTGTAAATTGACAAATGTATATGACATACTGTACTGCAATCAGCTCTCAAATTCACTATTTTTGGTATAGGTATTGCTATATATCTTAAATGAACAATGTAATAATAACTATAGGCTTTTTAAATACAGCAAGCATTATGGTATTTCACTGCATATAGAGAACTAGATGTGTGCACAAGTCATGTTACAAGACATGTAATTTCCCTTAAAAGCTTGTCTCACTATTATTTTATAATAATTTTATAGTAGCTCCATTACAAACAAATCAGGTATGATGTGTCTTTTAGTTTGTGCATCACTATCTTTTAAAATCAGTTTCAATCACATGGAAAAAACATCAGGATACCTGTACATTAAACAACATTTCAATCCCTTTGGTAAATATACATTTATAAGATTTAGCAAGTTCCAGTGTACTGAATTCTCATTAGGAATATTTTTTTCCCCACAACATTTACAGAGTGGCATTGGACTTCATTTATCACAGATTCATCCTCTTGACATTCACCAGTTTTAATACTCACTGTACCTCCCCGCAACAATTACAAATTTGGTGTCTATAATTATAAAAAAAAACTCTTTTGCGTCAACTAGTATGCGAAGATCAGGGCACCGGTGATAAATATGAAGTATCGATGGTGCCTATTTGTAAATTTATAATTTCTTCTAGCTGGTATTATGTACGTTATCAATCACATGAAAATCATGTGACACGTTATTTACATATAGTTTTAATCATGATCGCCATTTTCAATGATCATTTTCATTCTTATTTGTGAATAAGTACAGTTACAGTTTGTTGTAGCTCTTCAGTGGCCTGTTGCTGGATTTTTTAATCTTTTTCTTCTGTGTCGAAGAATTATTGCAAATGAAAATATATTTAACATATTCATTCTGAATATTGACTAGTTAAGGGAACAAACAGGATTGAACTAAACAGTTCTGTGTTGGTAGACACACCTTTTTTATAGTTTTTCTTTAACATTTCATTAACATCCCTTTGATTCTTTTGTTATTCGCTAGTTTAAAAGGGGCGGATTGGAAATCAGAATCGCTGCGTCGTTCAAGATGCGAGCATATAATTTGAATGTTTAGTACATTTAATTTGGTTGAATGGAGTCGGATTACAATCGGATTAGCATCATCAAACTCAGATAAAATTGCAAACAATCTACATTGAATGTATATTGCTGGAGCTTTTTGTTACAGCGATTTGAGCTATACTTGACAATGTTGCCAAATGATAACTTAGGGATGTCAGTTATGCGCATAATTTGACGCATATTTTCACTTATTTAACAGTTGAATCTTTGATAAATCTAGCCCATTGTGT
The DNA here is from genome assembly GCF_027579735.1 of Bombina bombina. Classification (NCBI taxonomy): domain Eukaryota; kingdom Metazoa; phylum Chordata; class Amphibia; order Anura; family Bombinatoridae; genus Bombina; species Bombina bombina. The sequence continues at coordinate 261,641,897 of NC_069503.1, forward strand.
TTTAGCAATTTAACTACTTAAGAATTTCAGTGATGCTTCATCTAAGACAGGGTGACAGTTAAAATATATTTAAAGGGATATTAAATACCATGAGATTTTTATATAAAAACTGTTTAGTTATGCATAAGGAAACAACTTTGCAATATATTTATTAAATATTTTTTTAGTTTGAAACATGGCTGCATATAGGCTGGATAAGGTCATATGATGTTATAGCATAGCACTACACATGTGCCTCATTTTCAGCACACCAAAGAATGCCCTCCTATGCAGGGCCTACTCAAGATATTGTGCTGCCTGGGTCCAAGAATCAAATGATGCATGCCATAGTAACATTACTGATTAGCATATCAACCAACTAGCCTGGTCGCTGACCTTACTAAGCCTGCCTGCATGCAACAAATGCTTATGCACAATTGTTAAATAAATGGAAGAGATGCACTTGTCCCACCTTGAATGTTGCCCCTGACCGGTTATGTGTCTTTGTGCAAGATAAGGTTATGCTGCTATTGAACCTGCAACTTCCCCCATGGAGACTGAGGACAGAAGTGGTCTGGGTTTGACAGTGACTTTCTCAGTCACTGAAGTGCTTCCCCTTGTCGAGTGCTGCCTGCGTCCATTGGACCCACTTGGACTCATGGTTGAGCCGGCCCTGCTCCCATGGTACAAATCCTAAAGGTGATAACTGTCCCCTTCCCCTTGTCTGTAACTAAATCACTCATGTTCATTCTGAGAGGGACCAATATGTTTCTTGATCCGTATGTAGCATAGTAAAACTTATGAGAGCATAAGCAATGTTATATAGTATGAAAATGTATTGCTCAATGAAGTCTATTTATATAAACCTCTTAATCTGATTTGACTATAGCAATATATAAATTAATGTTTGACAGAACTGAAAGTGGAAAGAAAATTACAATGTGGCCCTTCATTTGTAAAGGTTGGACATTTGTATTGTTGCTGCCCATGGCCCTCAGAGCTACCTTTAATATTGATGTAATGTTCTCCTGCAAATGTCAGTCCTCTACTGATCATACTCAACTAATTGGATCAACCATATGGAATCATGGCAATAATGCAGGCAGAAGGTGTAGATCAATTCTATGTATAAGAATATGCCACTTATATCATTATGAGAATCTTACCTGTGGGATTCATTTTGTGGTCTTGAAGAGGATTTATATTTGCTAATCCATTGGTTCTAATCCATGCATCACTTGCCATGCCACATAAATCTTTCTCGAAATCACATAGAATATGAAAGGAACCTGATTATAAGATGAAAATAGCAGTTTTTAAAGTGAACTCAAGAACAGTGTGTAGAGTACAAAGCACAATTACCATGAACAGTACCTTGAAGTGACAAATAATGTTTTACTTATAAATGGATATCATACAACAGAAATAAGCATAGCATTGCTAAGCATCCACATTCTCAATTTATCATTTTAAAAGTATTTAAAATGCCATTCTGAAAGCAAAATATACAGGATTTTTCAAATCCAGAGCTGTTCACCAATTGATAACGTAAAACCCTCTTGAGTATATTGTATATTAGAGATTTGCATTTGTTTTCCGAAGAATGCACCGACAAAAATGAAAAAAAAATGAAAAAGTACTGAAATTCATCAGTATTTATTTCTTTACTTCAATTTTTTTTTTTAATGGTTTAATACTTACCTTAACGTACTCTCTATGCTCTGAAGAGCACATTAAGGTAAAGATTGTAGCTACAGGTGAACGTTTCACTTGTAGTTTTGAAACATTTACATTCGTTTTAATTAAAACGAATTTAAACGTTTAACAAAAATTCAGTTTTCGTTTATTTTTAAACAAAACGAAAACCAAAAAGTACAGCCACCGAATATTGAAGGAAAAAAATTTCCCTGAATAATTGGACAAAAAGTTTGAAGCAACATTTTCTGGGCTGCACATGTCTACTGTATATAAGCTAGACTCTTTTATTATGTCCACACATTAGTAGCACTGCCAGCCCTCCCCTACTTCCAGGGATCTCCTTGTTTTGTCCAAACTTTTTTACAGTGTCCCAGTGTCTCTTATTTATCTGCTCTTAGAACAGTTTACTCCCTTATTATTTTTACAACATGTACAATCTTTATTTCAGACATTTAATATTGTACTCTTGTACTCTTATTTATTCTCACTGTGCCTTAAATGAGAAATAGAATTCACAGATTTGCCAGAATGTGGTTGAATGAATTAACTAGACGGTGTGAATGAAGATGATTTGTATGAAAATGTTGTACCAATGTATACTGTGGCCTCTGAGTCTGTTGCACTTAACACTTGAAGAGCAGAATAATCTCATCTGGTGAACAGGTATCTGTGAATAGTCTGTAGTTTATGTTTTACATTAAATAATTTGTAATATTTTCTGCATGTTGTATGAAATTAACATTGTGTTTATTGGGGCAGAGTAGAGTTGGCACAGTGAGTGTAACCTTTTTTAATTGCTGTGCTGCTATGTGACTATAGAATTTTTTTTATATGTTGGCAGCTATGATATTGTTAAGAATATCCAAAGATCAAACTGAATATATGTTGGCTGCTTCTATCAGGGGGAAATGGCCCTTATTATATAAGACATAATTTTTCAATAATTTGGTTCTTACAAATTAGTATAGATGGTCCCACTAATACTGAAATAAATGTCTTTAGGTTGAGTTGGAGGGGGTGGAGGGCGGAGCCTTGAACAAACATTTCCCCTTTTCTTCTTTTTTGTTTTTTGTTTTGTTGCGACCAGTCTTTCCATATTAGCACCATATATTCCAACCAAACCTCATTATATAGTTTATTGTAGCTGTTACTATTGACAGCTCTTTTTTTTTTTTTATTTTTTTTTTTTATTTAATATTTTTATTGAGGCGATGAAAACATACACAGAACAGTTACAGTTGGAAGGGCAACAACACAAATACAGATATGCTAAAGACACAGAATCCATAATCAAATATCACTATTGACTAGCGGGTTTCATCTCGCCTAGTCAGTTCAAAATGTTACCCAACAACATTTCACCTCATTTTATTAATAATCTGCATAGCGTCCTCAATGGAACAGAGATCCACTCAAGGGATCTGGATTCTAGAGTATAGTTGAAGACATGTTATTAATGCAATAACACCATATAAGAGGTCAGGAATAACTGCAGACTCAAACTGATCCCACCTCAACTTCTTCACTAAAAAATTAGATGTAACTTTATATAATATAATGACATGTGTGGTCTAAAAGTAATACACTGATATAAGTTAATCCTATGTAAGTGGTCGTGGATTGGTCTTAGTGCTGAAATAAGCGACAGTAGGGACGCCTCCTTTAGTAACATAGGTAAGAAGCTCTCATAGCATTAACACCAGTATTTGTCGCATCTGTAGCTACTTAAATCATGACCAGCACTGTCCCAATCCACAGGCTGTAGTGTATAGACATATAGGGTACAAGTTGTAATGAACATTGAGGGGATATGCTAACCTCTGGTGCTAAGGTATGTAAAATCGATGATACTAGAACTAACAGTATTAAGATCCGGTGAGCCATCGTTACACAATTTTTAATATAAACTAAGACTTAGGCTATGCGGATAGAGCAGAGACTACTTCACTCTGCTAAAAAGGAGTATAAGGGACAGAGTATTTATCCCCTACCATACAAATGTGTGGGGGGGCGGACTTAGGCTTGATATTGGTCTTCCCACCATCAAACAGACCGTACAGTTAAGATGCTTATGCCACAGATGCGTTCTCTTATACCAGTGACGTGCAGTAATTGGAGGCAAGGGAGGCAGTGCCTACCCTGTCCAATCAGAAAAAGAAGTTTTTATTTATGATTAAAAAAAATAAAAAAAGTTGTGTAATTTTTTTTGTACATTTTGTGACCACGCCCCCCCCAGCTACAATACCCCCCCCCCTTGCCGGCTCCACAGATGCAATACCATCCATTCCCATCCATGTTGCGCAATTAAGAGGCAGTGAGCTGCTCCGCTGCCCTCCATTAATTGCACAACATGGATGCTAGCTACTGTTTAGTGCTCACTATGAGCTAACGCCACCCAGTGGTGTCTCACCGGGCCCATGTCTCTCTCAAATAGAGGCGGTTCTCTAAACCGCCTCTATGAGATGGAGGTGACCACAGCCAATCAGCATCAGTGCTGCTAGGGAGGCGTGCCGGCCGGGCTTGTTTGAAGCAGTGACTGGGACGGCTGTTGGCGGGAAATAGTGAGCAGGGGGAGCTGCAGCAAGAGAGTGGACTGTCTGAGAGACCGGTGTCAGAGTAAACAGACCGGTAAGTAATAACAGTTTATTTGGGTCATCAAGGTCTATTCCCCAATCCCCTCCCCCCCCCCCATGCTATACACACTCACAGTCACTCGCATACCCTCTCAGCCAGGCCAGCAGACTAGAGCAGTCACTCAGAAGAATGTGTGTCCACCGGCTGCAATATACTTTATTTCAGGATCATCTCTCCTCCTGGGCACTCTGTGTTGTTAAGCAAGTTCTCACTGCAGCAGTATGGCTATGTGATGATCGTGGCATGATGTTATTTTTTTCCTGATCTAAGGGACTGAAGATTCAGAATCATTAGCATTTTCTAATGGGAAATGCTAATGATTCTGAATCTTCAGTCCCTTAGATCAGGAAAAAAATAACATCATGTCACGATCTCATCACATAGCCATACTGCTGCAGTGAGAACTTGCTTAACAACACAGAGTGCCCAGGAGGAGAGATGATCCTGAAATAAAGTATATTGCAGCCGGTGGACACACACTGTTGTGAAGTCAGTAGGGGCTAGGGACCTCAGGCAATTCCATTATACTGAGCTCAGCACTTTCCTGTAACGGCTCTAACTAACAAACAGAGCCTGCTGCCTTAGCACAATATAGTGATTTAGAACTGAGGGGAAATGCAGCCTACAACGGCAGCTGTTATATGACAAGTGGGAACGCTGCCTGATAAGAGAACAACTATAAATCAAATCCTTCCCTCAGTAGCCCAGCCCTGCATTTACAACCCCTTCGTTCTCAGGGAAGAGCCTGTCGTCCTCCTGCTGCTTAGTGCTGCTATGTAAGGAATGTGCCCTTCTTCTTACTTTGCTATGTAAGAATACTCTATCTCTAACCTGTGTTTTCTCATGGATTGTGGATCTCTACTTGAAAAGGTGCATGTATGTATTTAGGGAGTGCACTATTTTCTGTGTTATCAATTACTAGTTAACCTCTTTGATGCCTGTGGATTTTAATGAACACTGCTTATCAATGGAATGCAGTAGCTCTGGCACCTTGTAAATTAAGAGCACTCTGCCTGCCTTTGTAAGCCTTCCCTACACAGCTAGCTATTGTGTAGAATAAATCTCATATTACATTTCCACATGTCAGTTTGCATTGCAACACACACAGCACATCACTAATGCATGCAGTTCACATTTAAAGTTAAAGAAGAATTGTCTTCCCATTGTGCCAGAATGAATTTGCTGATTTGTAGCTCTGGTTCTTATTGGAAATAGGGAGAAAATGTAAAGATATTACAGTGAAAATCAGCACAGAAATGTAGCTTGCAACATTGCTGCTGATTATGGATTGCAAAACTTTTCTTAGCCTTTATCCCAAACCCTAAAAATAACCACATCTCTTATCTCTAACCCCAAATATTTATCTATTTCCATGAGTTATGAGTACTGGATTTGCATATTTAGTATTTACAAATTGCATTAAACTCTATGCTTTTTAAAATAAATATAAATATTAAATATAAATAAGCACATGGCTCTTTATAAACACTGTGTGTGCATTTGTAAGCTTAGTATACAAGTCTGTTTGTCATTGAGTCAAGTGAACTTAGTGAAGAGTGCTCAGTGGTACTAGTAGTGCTTCATCTTTTACTATATATTGAATTATTCCTGTTTTTATTTTATTTTTTAAAAACTCCCCTCCTTTATCCCTGCATGAGAAAGAACACAACACTTGATATGTACAGTGTGTGTGTGTTACTGTCTGTGTGGGTTTGGGGGGGTCTGTGTGTGTATGGATCTGTGTGTGTGGGTTTGTCTGTCTGTCTGTGTGTGGATGTGTGTGTGTCTGTGTTTGTGTGACTGTATGTCTGTGTGTTTGGGGGTCTGTGTGAGTGGGTCTGTGTTTATGTGTGTGGATTTTTCTGTGTGTGTGTTTGGGGTGTGTGTGTGTGTGGGTCTGTCCCTGTGTGTATACCTGTGTGTTTGTGTGGGTCTGTGTGTGCATGTGTGTGTCTGTTTGGTAGAGGTCTGTGTTTGTGGGTCTGTCCCTGTGTGTGTCTTTGTGTGTGTGGGGGGGTCTGTCTGAGTGTGTGTTTCTGTCTGTGTGTTTGGGGGTCTGTCTCTGTGTGTGCATCTGTTTGTGTGTGGGTCTATTTCAGTGTGTGTGGGTCTGTGTGTGTGAGTCCAGTACTTGTGTTATGTGCTATTTCCCATAATGCTCAGCCACCATTTCAGCTGGGAAATCTAGTTCCAAAACCTCTGGAGGGTCACAATTGATGAGCCCTGTGCTGTAGGTGAACATAACTAACTCTTTTCAGGTACAAAATATTTGTTGGTGCCAGTAATTTAGTGATATTTATATGTGTGTGTGTATGTGTATGTGTATGTATATATATATATATATATATATATATATATATATATATATATATATATATATATATTTACACACACATATATACATATATATGTGTGTGTGATTCTTGTGCGTATCATTGTCAGTGCCTCACTAGCCGCTGACGTCACTGCACGCCACTGTCTTATACATCTAGTGAATATGTGTCTCTTGGGGAGGGCCGTACTAATGTCCAGGAGACTCTCTCATGTAACCTCATGTGTGGCCTGAAACTTCAAAAGACACTCAATTATTGACTCTAGGGGCATTTAATCTAGCATACGCCTAGTGTTACATAATGGTGAGCTGCAGGGTTAGCTAAATGTCATAAAATCTACGCGCGGCCATGCCACTTACAGAGTTACATTCACATCTTCAAATAATTCCTTAGCGTATTATTTGCATGGGCCCCCTATATATATTAGAGTATACAATAGCACAAACAGTGACCTAACTAATGTACCAATATTAAAGATTATTATAGCAGGTCACAGGTACATCTGGTGCTGTGGAGTGATAACATTAAACAACAATATTTTCTCAGTAAGCAAACCATCTCCCATATGAAGCCAATACAAACTCCCCCAAGAGAACGTAACAGAAACAAACCAGTGACAATCCTATGACAGCTTATCAGAGCTTACAAGTGATATTTAGAAGTAGGGCGAATCACCCTACATCTTGCAGACAATGCAATAAGAAATTATATCCACAAGCCCAAGCAAGCAATGTTCAGTCTATCTTAATGCAGGGGAAGACAATCAACAAACAGTAGTTACTTCTCTATAATTTAGGATAGAGGGAATAACAGGCCTTTAGTGTTAAGGGAAGCTCTCAGTACTAGCGTAATAATGTGATATAAAGTTCTGTGCCTCGTTGTCTGGAACCAGTGTAACACCAAAGCAGTCCAAGGGCTTCATAAAAAACTGTATATATATTGGACAGTGTCCCGGCTTTAGCACGCTGTGACCTTAGGAGTAGATACTTAGAAGCAGGAGATAGTCCTCAGTTAGGGATCCGGCAATATGCCTTCATTAGAACTGTGAAAGTTAATCGTTAGTGACAAAGAAGCCTCTGGATAGATGACACGCAGCTTTATCACTCACAGTGCCGACTGTACTGCTCCATCGTAGATAGTGATTACAAATAGATACCGCTTACCCCACTTGCATACGAGCATAGCCGTCCATCTGCAGGCGGGACCGAACCATCCGGGAAATCTCAGGGGAGTGATGGCTCTGAGACCGGGGCCTCCAATGATCCCGACATTGGTCCCAGCAGGGTGCACACAGATCTCCAGAGGCAGCAGAGGGGGAGTGAAGTCTCATTCTGTGGTCCGTCTCCGCCGGCATCAGCTTTAGAGTCTCCGGTCGGTGCCTCGTAAGGGCCGCGGCAACTTGTGGTTCCGGTATCGCTCCAAGTCCCTTAGCAGCGGCAGCGCTGCACATTCGTGTCGCTTGGACTTTGGCCACAAAAGCATCAAGCTTAGCACAGATCTTTCTCCTATAATCCTCCAACAGATCCCTGATGCTGATATACAGGGCCTGAGTCTCCATGTCGGGCCGCATCGCACCCCCCCTCCCACAATGGCGGATCACCATGTGGCGGGGAGTCTCTTTACAGCTCTTCAATTCAATACTGTGTAGGCGACCTCCTATTCATTACCCACGTACCTCAGGGTGCTTTCTGTGCTTTTTGCCCTCCAAGTACCAGCAGAATAGGTTAAATATAGCAAGTAAAATTACATTATACATAGATTAGGTCAGGAGCTCCTGAAAAGTGCGACCTGTAGCTTTGGCGGTATTGACAGCTCTTTTGTTACGTTAATGTTAATTATATGTTAACTAGTTCTTATTATTGATAAATATTTTTTTAAAATTTGAACAGATAATACTCTCATTATTTTCATCACAGCTGTACATTACTGCTATCTTGGATACTTATATGTGGCCCTATGTGCTACTCTTTGCGGCTCCAGGAAAAAAAAAACCTGATTGTATGCTATAGTTTTTGTGACCCTAGGAAAAGGCAGAAATAAAAATGTATGCTTTGGGTGTCAAAAACGGAAACGGGCTCCCTAGTGGGGAGAACAGAAGATAGAAGATACCCTGCAAACTAAGCTAAATCCCTTGTTCCACTAAACATTTTTAGGAAGTATATTATTATTTGTTTGTTTAATAAGCATACATTTATATGCATCCCTTAAGGCTTCAAAAATATTAACCATGTGTTAGGAGCCATCCCTGCATATAGTATTATTTATTTGTAAATGTCAATATTTTGTTTTGAGTCATTGATCTAGAGTCAGTAAAATATGTACATGAAACTTACGGTCAACCCCTCATTTCATCTCATTTGTTTCCCAAGACACCATACATTCTACCTAGTGAGACTACTTTTCTTTAAAATTCGGTATATTCGGCACTCATAAACATTTACCACATTTTAAATCCATAGTTGTTGCAGGTGTAATTGTTTAGCAATAAGTTCTAGTTTTGTGTGAGAGATTTAATTTACTGTAAACCTAAAGGGACATTAAACATATGTAGATTTTTATATACTGTATGGTCTAGTTATGTGGAATGAAGCAAATTATTACATTTAAATTATTTAGTTTGTCCCCTTTTTGTGTAATTTAGATCAGAAAATTGAGCAATTTCTAATTCTCAGGACTTAAAAAGCAACCTGCTGTCTTTTTAGTGCTAATTCTGCTATATATCTGTCCCTAATTGGCTTTATCAGATTACAACTACAAAACAATTTGCTTTATACTAACTTTAGGACTGTGGTTTAGCCTTGTTGTCTGTGGTCTAAAGCTCAGATTGGCCCCTACAAATAAGGCAAATGGTGGGTGGAGTTTGACTATTGAATAAAATAATTGCAGTAAAAAGGATGTTAATTTGTTTTAAAAACACTGTTATATTAATACACTTTTAACCTCTATGATTACCTCTATCTAAGCCCCTGCAGACTGCCCCTTATTTCAGTGCTTTTTACAATCTTGCATGTTAGATAATCAGTGCTGATTCTTGCATAACCAATATCATTCATTCTCCACGAGAGTGAGCACAATGTTATCTTTGTGGCACACGTGAACTAGCACTGTCTAGCTGTTGTGTAAGATTTAAAAAGCAATGAGATAAGGGGCGGCCTGATGGGGCTTAGAAACAGGTACATTTAGATAGTATAAAGTATATTAATATAACAATGTTGATTATGCAAAGCTGGAGAATGGGTAGTAAAGGCATTATCTATCTTTTTAAACAATAAAAAAATAAAGAAGTCCCTTTAAGACTTGACTAAAATGTTATTCTATAGCAACACAACAGAGATGTATTGTTATAACAAGGGGTTTACTATCACTTTAACACAATAATAGATGCTAATGGTTCGAACACCCACTAATGATACTTTCTGAATCTAGTCAATTGTGATTTTATTTTTTAGGCAAACAGTCACCTCCTATCAATGCATTAGAAAATCTCAAGCCTAAACTATCTTCTTATTTATTTGTGTAAGGAAATAGTTTTAAACTCCTTCCTGATATATTTTCCTGATATATACATGCCTTTTATGTCAGGACTAATATAATGTCAAGGTAAAGCAAAGGAAAACATTTTATACTTAGATAACAAGCCTGAAAAATATTGAGTAGAGCGCACAGATGAGTGAAGAGATAGGCATAGCATTTTTAAGATAGGTAGAGAAAAGGTGTCATATAATATATTAGTCTTATGATAGTTTATCAGTAATACATCTTTTTTGCTAGGTCACAGTGATAAATAAGCAATGTCATGCCATAACCATTGACTCTCATAAACAATCTATACTTTAAAAATATATTTTTATATATATATATATATATATATATATATATATATATATATATATATACATATATTTAAAAAATTATCATACATCATTAAAAAAAAAAAACTATTTAATGCATGCAAAGGTACAATAGACATTTTTGACATATAAAATTCAGAAATATGAAGATATACATTTCAGCAGGAATAAACAAAACAAAAAGCTTATGTCTATAATGCATACCATATATTATTTAATGTACCTACAAAAACGTTGAAAGGATGCATTCTTCTGAACTAGATATACAAAATGATATTCAAAGAAAACTGGACTTATTCAATCTCTTATAGAACAGGAAATATGTTATTTTATTACCATTGTAAATGATGATTCACTTTCATTATAGTTCCATAGATTAACCCTATCCCTTACCATAATTATAGCATTGCCCATAGCCCTAACATGAACCCTGTCTTTAACCCTAACCCAAATGTAACCCTGTCTCTTCCTCTAAAAACAGACTAGTATTTTTCCTGTAGTATTGCTTTACCACTAACTATAACCACAGACTAAAACCTCACCTTACGCTGAGCCTATTGGCTGTAAATATTCTTGCACTGGGATGTATAGTTGGCAAGATCTTAGTTTAACTAGTAGATATTTGCATTTTTCAGAATTCAGCATTTAGTTTCTATGGCAGCGAAAAGTAGCATTCAGCTCATTTCAGCACTATATTTATCAGTTTTATTAAAAAGTGCAATATACAGAGATCTGAATTTGCTCAAACATTTGTGAGTTGCACTTCTACACTAATAAATCTGCAGACTGCAAACAAATGCTGAATGCCAACAAAAATACACATATCTAACTTCAGGATCTCCATCTGCCAACCGTATTATGGTCATCAATACATGTTTTTTACCAAACAAGATTAACATTACAGGATATTAACCTCTTAACGACCATGACATATCCTGTACGTTGCTGGTTGTCAAGGGTTTTTTCGGCCAGAAATAGCGCGGGTCTCACTCCTTCCAGCAGAACTCCTATAATATTGCAGCCTTGCCGCTACTAAAAAAGCAAGCCCTATTGAAAGACCTGCAATGCACAGGGTATTTTGCTGGTCATTAAGGAGTTAAAGGGGTTATTTAACACTTCTTATATTTCTGTGCTTTGCCCCATGCTCCTTAAAGAAGCCAAAAGCAATCTGTAACCTAGGTTTTCAAAATGCTGCAGATTTTTTAAAGCAGCTATTTTATCTGCAGATTTTACAAGTTCAAGATTTTGCTTTTTGGCCTCTCTAGGAAGCGTGCGAGAAACACAATTTTTATCAATAAATGCAAGAGATGTTTAATGTTCTCTTATTATCCCACATAAAATAATGGGTACAGTTTTCCAGCATAATAGTGTGTTTTGAAACATTTTTCACACTGTAAAATGTGCATTTAAAAAAGGCCCAATTTCTTCCATTGAAACTGATGAGCCTCTTTTTTGTGCAAAATTATCTTTCACTTTACCAACCAGGTTTCTGCAAACTATATCTCACTTGACCAAATACTCTTGTGTAAATATAGAGATGTTCTCCCTACATTTGATTAGTTTGTGGTTTCAATTAGCAGAAACAATTATTTCATATGCAAAATATAGCTAAATGAACTATTTCCAATAGATTTTAAAATCTGCAGCTGGTATAACGAGTCATTGTAAATGCATCAAGGGGAAACTCATTTTACGGTACACTATCCCTTTAAGTACATCTAAAAATTGCAATAGTATGTTTGGTCTATGCAGAAAATCAATGTTCTTTGTAAAAGGTCTTGAAATAGTGGGAAAATTAATCATAAAAGGCCAGATTTGTATTTTTTGAAGTCCTATATGAACAATGGCTTTGCCAGAGCTTTTCACTTTGGTTAATATTTCCAGAAGTAATGTTATTATTGCTTGAGTACAAGGGTTAACCATGGACTTGATAGTATAGAATTAGAAAGTATTATTTATGCAGGTTTGCACAAGGGATGTGGCAATATTTTTTTAATAATAATATGATAATATATGCAAAAACTGGTGTCCTTAAACTGTATACACTTAGCTTCTATATAATACTATATTTTCTATACTTTAATTGACACCTCAGTTATAATAGAATTACATGTTCACAATGACTTTGCAAGATTGTATTACATTATTAAGTATAAGATTAAAAATTAATTCAATTTAAATTAAAATATTATTAAAACAAAGGCTTATTTGCTGTTTAACAATATTTAGGTTTCACATGCTCTTGGATATTATTGTCAAAAATACTGCACAACCAGTTAAAAGAATACGTCAGGAAAAAATAATGTTCCACTATGACTAAACTATAATTAATAAGCATAAAAACCAATTGATTTTTTAGTAATGGCACTCTCTGTGACATCATCAGGTATGCATATTAAGGCACACTATGACATATTTTTCAAATTTGTCAGGTGTGCAGTCTACCTTGTTTTCATCACTGTCACCTGTACCATTGGGACATTATTAGTTTGAATAAATATAAAATCATTTTTAGCATGACCTTTAAGAAAATTATACCACAGTGACTTTTTCCCAACTTGCTTCAAAATAAGAATTTCTGGAAAGTTAAAGGGACACTGAACCCACATTTTTTCTTTCGTGATTCAGATAGAGCTTGCAATTTTAAGAAACTTTCTAATTTACTCCTATTATCAATGTTTCTTCGTTCTCTTGCTATCTTTATTTCAAAAAGAAGGCATCTAAGCTTTTTTCTTTGTTCAGAACTCTGGACAGCAGTTTTTGATTGGTGGATGAATTTATCCACCAATCAGCTAGGACAACCTAGGTTGTTCACCAAAAATGGGCCGGCATCTAAACTTACATTCTTGCATTTCAAATAAAGATACCAAGAGAATAAAGAAAATTTGATAATAGGAGCAAATTAGAAAGTTGCTTAAAATTTCATGCTCTATCTGAATCACGAAAGAAAAAATTTGGGTACAGTGTCCCTTTAAAATAAAAACATATTTAATAGACTACACTAACTTTAATTTCATGGTATTTAAAAAAATAATAATAATTGTAATCATAATAATAATAATCATTATAATAATCATTATAATGTAAAGAAAATATTAAAATATCAATAAGAATATTTTGTGACAAACAATATAGAACTTTCTAAATCATATTACATTTAATAACCAAACATTCAGTTTATACATTCGTTTTTCAAATAATTATTATATGAAGAAAAGATTTTGAGCCATGACATGTACCCTATTTTGTGGTATATGAAATACTCCAATTTAGGGGTAAAAGAAACTTGATGAAATGCAGTTTTAGGAGGTAATATATGATAGGAAGGAAAATTAAATGGAGGTTGATCACACTCCATTAGAAAAATGTGTTAAATGACTTATCTACAGAAATCCCCATAGACTTTAAAGAAGTGGTTTTTTTTTTCAGAAAAAGCTTAGATACATTGTTCAAATGGATTAAAATTGACCCCTCAGTTAGATAATGCTCCATATAGTAGCTGCATTTGAAAAGCACAATTGAGATTTTCATTTGCATTCAGACATATTATACAGAATTAAAGCATTTACCTCTCAGTAAGACATTTCCAAACAATGCAAGCTTTGGGTGCTAAACATCTTATAGGCCTTTTTGGTTCCCTTGAATAAAATCATCCTACTGAGCCTTTATTTGCAAAAACTGTGGTAATTCTTTACTTTAGATGTTTATATGAAAGATTCTGAAGAATATGTGTGCATTGTCCCACATATTGAGCTGTAACAGCCAGCATTATCCAGTCATAACACAACTTTATGTGAATTCAAATTAGAATGCAGAGAATATAAAAAGGACATATGACTCATTTGTGTCATGTATATGAAAGAACAGCAGTTAAACATATTAAAAATATATTTTTGTGTAAAAAAAAAAGGGTTAAGGGAAAGCTGTTTACATGTAAGGTGAGACTCAAAGGAAGTGTATGATTATATACAGCTGAGTCATGGAACTCTACTGCTCACTCTCTAGCTGATAGAGACAACTCCCACAGAAAAAATGGTTTATTCAGCACAGGAACATAATTTTATCATTAAAACATTTGAAACATTCCCCTTTAGACAGAAATGAGAAAATATTTAAGTATTACGTTTTTAATTAAAAAAGGAAAACAAAGAACGTGAGCCGTCTATAATGTGTAAAGCTAAATGATTTGTCATGTATTTTAGTAAAATATATGATAAAATGTCACCAATATATTATAGTTCATTTTAGGTGTAAACATAATATCACAAAAAAACAAAAAAATGTTTTTAAAAAATGAATTATAACTTTAGCACTCACAAGTAAAAGATTTTCTTTCAAATTGGTACTTACAAAATCTTGTATCAGTATTGTCACCACTCAGATCATTAAAGTCACATAGGTTATCCACAGGAACAAATGATCCATCATAGCATTGAAATCCATTTTCTTGGATAGTTTGTCCTGCTTCTATTAATATTACTGCAGCCAAATAATATAGTAAAATGCTTCCTATATCCATTTGCAGATATTATTTTGAAAAGATAAATAAACACCATAACAATTAATTATTTTGAAAGTAAGTCTACAGTATGCCAAAGAAAAATCAGTAGATATATGGCAAGGAATTTCATTTCTTTAATAACATATTATCCTTTGTTAACTCACTAGCCTCGTGAAATATGGTTATGAGAAACCACATTTAATCTATGACAGGTGTGTCTAAGGAAATATTTAACTTTCTGCACTTTTACGGCAGACTGTGTAGTGCTTTTGCTCCTGTAATATCATTTATTGCAAGCGTGTAGCATTTTGCTGTGGCTTTAATGATTGTCTGTGCCTGGCAGGAAGATCTGATAACAATTCTTAGATAAACAGCAGGGTTTCAAATGAGACAAGGAGCATGACTTATCTTAATTACCTTTTTTATGTTTCTGTGAAACAAACTTTGGGCTATACTTTGAGAGTGATATTTGACAAACTGTGCTTCTAAATGCTATAAAGAATAATGTTTGCTTTCAATTATATTTCTGCAGACCATATGAGTTGAAGAAAAAAATTAAGTGGAATTGTTCCCAAGGCTAATATTTAATTGTATTGTATAAACTCTACTTTTTGTAACAATTCATTTTATTGAGACCATAGAAAATAAAAACTGTTTAAATTATCAGGACAGATAGTTTCATTTAAACAAATGTCTAGTGATGTATATATGAAACAAACTACAAGACTTCTGAGCTTAGTTTTCTATAGAAACCTATAAAAACATAAAACATGCCTTCAGACATTTAAAAATGAGACTCTTGGGGGCGTGTCTCTGGGCAGCACCTTAAATGGCAGCAAAATTAGTAGCTCTGTGTGGATCACTGATACTTTGCCGATTATCAGTGAATTAAGTGATTATCCAGCTTTCTCACCCTACTATACGGATACTACAGATCACCCTGATTTGGAGGATATATTTGTATTCTGCTTTCCACCTCTGCAAGCTAATCCGGAGCGTTGAGGCCTACGGCTTCACTGAGAGGCCCTCAACCCCCCCCCCCCCCCCGGTAACACTACAGGCCGGGTAAGCAGTGCACTGACACTGAAAACATACACTCATTCCCATACTATAGCATAGTTGACTACACCGTGCAGCAATTGTTCCACCTAGCAAAATAAGAGACGGATAAGTGTCTTTACCGCTGTACACACGCTTACTAAAGATGGCGCCTACTGTTAACTTATTACTTGAAGTGGTGGCAAATTTACTGACTGAACACCATGAGAAATTGTTAAAAATTTGGTTAGCTGAGTGGGGTAGTGTGTCTATGCTAGCAAAGCAAGTTGGGTCCAGACACCTAATACCAGAAGCATCTTTGGTAATACCTGATACGGACCCGAGTACCCAGACCCTCACCCTAAGCTCATCGAATACCTCACCTCAAGTTCCGGCTGAGACCGACCAGACCTATCATTTGGGGAAACGGGAGAGCACTGCCGTAGATGTGCACGCTTGTTTGGATGGATCTACGGACCTGAGAGCGCACAGGCTCTTAAACGCTGAGAAACAACTGACCGCAAAGGTGGCAACTAGAGCTAAAGCCGATGCACGTACCTTATTTGCCAGATCAACGGGCGCTCATCATGTCAAGGACATAGCTGGTTGGATGAGGCCATCCCCGGTGTTTCTGGAGTTCCGGGGCTTGGAAGAGATGAGCTGGGAGAAGCAGCTGCGGGAGAAACCCGTTCATCGTGTAGCGCTCAATGGGGAAGAGATGGAGGATATGGTTGCAGATCTCCGCTCTGCACAACGATGTCCCATTTTGTATAACATCAGATCGAATGTCTGGGGATTGACTTCTCAAGTTTCAGAAAACAGTCTGTGCCGGCTTTTTGATCCGGGTGGTTCTGGCTGGGGATAAGGGCGATCAGCTCCCTTTACACAGATCCGGTTTTCCCCTACTTTAACCCGGCTCTAATTCAGTTTTGAAATTTTTACTCCTCGGGAGTTGCCCCATTGAACTGGCTTTAAAACTTTAATGGAGACTATCACCGGGACACCGCCAGCAGTGTTAACTGCGAGGGACATACCACGCTACTATCCTTCCTACTTTATTATAAATGTGGGACTCTTGCACCAGCTACCTCCCAAGGGAGCTTTCCTAAACTGTTGTGATATGGACAATGGGGGATAACATGTGGTGATGTATATGTGATGATCAGACCTGCAGCTGGGAAACGATATAGGTCATTTTTGGGTTAGATCGTTTACATCTTGTATATTTTAGGTTTCTATGGGCTGCCCCATTGTGCAATGCAAAGTTAATTAATGTTTTCTGTATACTTAGGGTTTAAAACTCTGTCAGGTACCATTCCTATACTATAAGTGAAGTATTAATGCATACTGTTAATTTATATCTTATAGAAGATTATCACTACATTACTATCATAAAAACTGTACAACTCCCCACAATAAGTCCTATAGATCGTTTCCCAAACCATAAGGGTATATATTCATATTTCAGCATACCACTACTTAATTTATTCTATTTGGGGTTCTAGACGGCTGAGGCCATTCCATTATGTTGAGACCAGTATTTTATCCCCCCCCCCCCTAGTGTCCTATAATGTCAGGGGAGTAATCAATGTTACCACAATACTAGATTTGCTAGTCTATCCCATACTACAGAGTTTGCTTATTGGGGTATTTATATTCTAGCTCAGCTCCCAATCAGAATTTTAATGTCTGTTTACAAGCACCTTAACATGTTGCTTATAGTTTCTCCCACATTGTGTATCACATTGAGGTATTTTAGGGGGATGTGTCGCCTATATTTAATCCTACATAGCAGTAACTCAACACTCTTTAGTCTCCCATGTAGTTGTTTCTCTGAATATGAGCTACCTAGGTACACTACTTGAGGGTTTAACAAGCTATTTCGTGACATCCAACCCTTAGACTCCATCTTAAGTTATATGTCCTAGCATAAGGCGAGAACTGACACCTTAGGTAACGTCTAGAAAGGCTTATGTACTAAACTGAAATATTGTCAATAAGGCTGTTACGGTTAATTATCTACCTTGCTTTTACAGATTCCTCCTGATTTCTATGGTTGCTAAGATGCTATAGTATTTCATTTCATTCCTTAGGTCCAAGAGTGGCCTATTTGTTATTTTTTCTCCTCCCTAAAGCCCCCCACTATGCTTACAATGTACTCCAGGAGGTCCAAGAGAGGCCTCGTTAGTTCTTAGGGGGAGTTAATCCAATTTCATATTATACATTATTATACTCTAGGAGGTTATTGTCCATTAGAAAACTGAGGTTTAATACTCAATTTGATTTTTTATTTTTTTTTCAAGCATTATGTGTGTTAATAGATGAAGTTACAGGCTGATTTTCCAACTGTCAATTTTATGCTTGGTGAGATGTTCTGGGTATCCAGTTGCTTGTATTATTTTCTTTAAAACCTCAATAAAAACGTAAAAAAAAAAAAAAAATATGAGACTCTTGGACTGGGAATAAGGGCGCAAGGTTTTGAGCCCCCCAAGGAAGAGATCTTGGTTGTCCATAGAGGTTGCGAGGTCAGGAGCAGGAATCTTGGTGGATCCGGGAAGTACTGTGAAATTAACCATGGAAAGAGGGACAAGCATGACCTATACCCTAATTGATGATTGTTCCACACTTTGCAGATTGTTTGAGAGGTATGCATAAAAAGTTTACAAATTCTACTACAATCAGATGTGTTTGTCTCAATTCTAAAAACAGATTTTTTTTAACAAGTTGATTGATGTAAAAGAACCAAGAGAAATAAATACTGTGATATTTTTTATGTTGAAAATTGAAAACAAAGATTTTTTCAAGATAATCAGCAGCAACTTATTTTCTCGATCCTAATACCAGTTAGAAGGACTGGAAGGCATTAATTGGCTAACAATAGTTACTTTATCCATAAACAAGATATGCTTAACCTGGTAACTCTTATCTGGATATATATCTATTGCCTGATATTTCGGCACTAGACTGACCTTAATAGGCGGGATCTGACTGATATTCTTAAGGAAAGTTCTACTCTGTCAAAAGCATTACTGGGCTAAAAAGAAAGTGTTATGCTTTTCATGTAAGTGTGGAGCCAGTTGGCTACCTTCTTTAATGAGTGGTGCCCTCACAGTGACTGGTCAGGGAGTCTGTAAAACAATACAGAATGTATTTTTTCTCACTACTTAAAAGGACATTATACCTATACCTATATTAAAATGATTAACCCCTAATCTAATCCCACTACACCTCCGCCACCTATATTAAATGTCTTACCCCCTAAAATACTAAACTGTCCCTAAACTAAACTAAATTACAAATAGCCCTGAAAAGGGCTTTTTGTGTGGCATTGCCCCAAAGTAACCAGCTCTATTACCAGCCCTTAAAAGGGCCTTTTGCGGGGCATTGTCACAAAGTAATCAGCTCTTATACATGTAATCTAATCTCCTTACACCGCCGCCACATATAATAA
Source organism: Bombina bombina (assembly GCF_027579735.1). NCBI lineage: Eukaryota > Metazoa > Chordata > Amphibia > Anura > Bombinatoridae > Bombina > Bombina bombina. The sequence goes on from NC_069503.1 coordinate 261,661,382, forward strand.
ATGTATTACCCCCTAATCTAATCCCCCTACACCGCCGCCACCTATATTAAATATATTAACCCCTAATCTGAGCCCCCTACACCGCCGCCACCTATATTAACTATATTAACCCTAATTATAATAGGGTTAATATAGTTAATATAGTTATTATATTATATATATTAACTATATTAACCCTAATTATATTAGGGTTAATATAGTTAATATAGTTATTATATTATATATATTAACTATATTAATCCTATCTAACTCTAACACCCCTAACTTAATTATTATTAAAATAAATCTAAATAATATTAACTAAATTATTCCTATTTAAAACTAAATACCTATAAAATAAACCCTAAGATAGCTACAATATAATTAATAATTACATTGTAGCTATTTTAGGGTTTATATTTATTTTACAGGTAACTTGGTATTTATTTTAACTAGGTACAATAGCTATTAAATAGTTAATAACTATTTAATAGCTACCTAGTTAAAATAATTACCAAATTACCTGTAAAATAAATCCTAACCTAAGTTAGAAATACACCTACACTATCAATAAATTAAATAAACTACACATATCTAAACTAAAATACAATTAAATACACTAAAAAAAAAAGCCACTAAATTACAAAAAATAATAAAAAGATTACAAGAATCTTAAGCTAATTACACCTAATCTAAGCCCCCTAATAAAATAACAAAGCCCCCCAAAATAAAAAAAAATCCCTACCCTAATCTAAATTACAAAAAGTAATCACCTCTATTACCAGCCCTTAAAAGGGCCTTTTGTGAGGCATTGCCCCAAAGTAATCAGCTATTTTACCTTTAAAAAAAGGAACAACCCCCCCATTACAACCCACCACCCACATACCCACATGCTGGAACTGAAGATCGGCGACGCTGGAACTGAAGACCGGAGCCGGAGCGTGGAGGATCCTCTTCATACGATCTCCGCCATGCACGGAATAGGAATTCAAGGTGCGCAATTAAAAATGGCGTCCCTTGAATTCCTATTGGCTGATTTGAGCCTTCAAATTCAGATCAGCCAATCGGATGCGAGCTACTTTAATTCTATTGGCTGATTTGAATAGCCAATAGAATAAGAGCTACTGTAATTCTATTGGCTATTCTAATCAGCCAATAGAATAACAGTAGCTCTTATTCTATTGGCTATTCAAATCAGCCAATAGAATTAAAGTAGCTTGCATCCAATTGGCTGATTTGAATTTGAAGGCTCAAATCAGCCAATAGGAATTCAAGGGAAGCCATTTTTAATCGCGTACCTTGAATTCCTATTCAGTGTACGGCGGAGATCGTATGAAGAGGATCCTCCACGCTCTGGCTCCGGTCTTCAGTTCCAGCATTGCCGATCTTCAGTTCCAGCATCGCCGGTCTTCAGCTCCAGATGGACGGTCTTCAGCTCCGCGGTCATCGGTCTTCAACTCCTCCGCTCCACGCCGGCTGGATCCTGGAAGAAGAAGAGGTCGCCGCCTGGAAGAAGACTTCTCTGCCTGGAACAGAACCTTCTCCGCCGGTCTTCAGGACAGGTAAGGAGCACTTGGGGGTTAGACTTAAGTTTTTTTAAGGGGGGTTTGGGTGGGTTAGAGTAGGGGTATGTGGGTGGTGGGTTGTAATGGGGGGGTTGTTCTTTTTTTACAGGTAAAAGAGCTGATTACTTTGGGGCAATGCCCCACAAAAGGCCCTTTTAAGGGCTGGTAATAGAGCTGATTACTTTTTGTAATTTAGATTAGGGTAGGGATTTTTTTTTTATTTTGGGGGGCTTTGTTATTTTATTAGGGGGCTTAGATTAGGTGTAATTAGCTTAAAACTCTTGTAATCTTTTTTTATTTTTTGTAATTTAGTGTTTGTTTGTTTTTGCAATTTAGTTTAGTGTATTTAATTGTATTTTAGTTTAGATATTTGTAGTTTATTTCATTTATTGATAGTGTAGGTGTATTTGTAGTTTAGGTTAGGATTTATTTTACAGGTAATTTGGTAATTATTTTAACTAGGTAGCTATTAAATAGTTATTAACTATTTAATAGCTATTGTACCTAGTTAAAATAAATACCAAGTTACCTGTAAAATAAATATAAACCCTAAAATAGCTACAATGTAATTATTAATTATATTGTAGCTATCTTAAGGTTTATTTTATAGGTAAGTATTTAGTTTTAAATAGGAATAATTTAGTTAATATTATTAATATTATTTAGATTTATTTTAATAATTATTAAGTTAGGGGTGTTAGAGTTAGATAGGGTTAATATAGTTAATATATATAATATAATAACTATATTAACTATATTAACCCTCATCAACAATGCACCCACCTATATCTATGCCTTTGTCTAGAAATACTCCCCAGCCTGACCCCTCCTCTCTGCCCAGGACCTACTTCTCTCCGTTTTCCATCTCTCATTACTTCCACACACTCTAGATAAATAGATAGATAGATAGATAGATAGATGATTGATAGATAGATAGATAGATATATTCATAGATAGATATAGATAGATAGATAGATAGATAGATAGATTGATACAATTAAAAATAACATTTTAAGAACATAGGTATTTGAAGTACTTATAATAAACAAACAATAAACATATTAAATTTGTTTAAAAATGATAATTGATATTAGATATTTCAAGGTGTTTGACTGAGAAGGGCTCAGAAGTGTTTATACATGTGTGTGTATTAGGGTGCATTCCTAATTAATATATATACAATATATATATATATATATATATATATATATATATATGTATATATATATATATATATATATATATATATATATATATATATATATATATATATATATGTCCATGAATGATGGATGTACTCACAGGGTATTGATGCAAATAGGAAATGTATTACATATGTAACGTATAATTATGTATGGAATAAATTTACTATTTGCATTAAGACCCTGTGAGTGCATCCATCATTTAAAGACTTGTGTGTGTATATATATATATTAGCCATTTGTCCTGTAAATATATCTTAGAAGCTTTTATATTGTGCTAATAAATCCTCACTTTTGCTTTGAGCTCCCTGTCCGGACTTTTTCTTTGTTCTACTATATATATATATATATATATATATATATATATATATATATATATATATTGTTACAAAAGGAATATAGAGATGGCGCTATTGGAATAGGTGATAAAATGAGAGGTAGTGAGTCTCAGTATAAAACAGATGTTCTAATGATGTAAACACTTCAATGTTAGAGCAAAGCAACGTGCTGCAATTAATATCAATTGGTTCCTTTAAACAAATAAAATTATAAATTTAACAGGTAGAACATAGTGTAAGGACCTGTGTAAGGTCTATAAAGGTACAGTCACTAATAATTTTCACAGTGAAATGGATGGTTTTCTTCTTATAATCCGGTAAGGTCCCCCTAAGGGTATGCACTTACTTCACAGACCCTCAATCAAATGAGGTAAGGATGATTCAGAAATGCTGTGCAAAGGTATTGCCTCTTGAATATGCAGTCTCTGGCAGGAGGAACTTTCTTTCTGGATAGGAGCTTGTGCCTGTCTTGGTGTCCTGGTAGAAGTGAACTTCCAATAGGTTTCCCCAAATCATGCAAGAAAGTCAGAAAAAGATATATAGTGTAATACAGTTTATTAATATTACATATATATTAGTACAGACAAATACAAACTCACATTTAAAACCCTCTGCATATAGAGGTATTTTTAAAACATATGAAAACAGGAGTCCCAATACACAAAGGCTATTTAGATGCAATCCTAGTGTTATAGGGTAACTGTTCCAGATAAGAGTTCACAAAGAACAAAAGGCCAGTAAGCATAAGGGGTAATCCTCGCCCTGTATATCACCTATTATCTAAATAGCCTTTGTGTATTGGGACTCCTGTTTTCATATGTTTTAAAAATACCTCTGTATGCAGAGGGTTTTAAATGTGAGTTTGTATTTGTCTGTACTAATATATATGTAATATTAATAAACTGTATTACACTATATATCTTTTTCTGACTTTCTTGCATGATTTGGGGAAACCTATTGGAAGTTCACTTCTACCAGGACACCAAGACAGGCACAAGCTCCTATCCAGAAAGAAAGTTCCTCCTGCCAGAGACTGCATATTCAAGAGGCAATACCTTTGCACAACATTTCTGAATCATCCTTACCTCATTTGATTGAGGGTCTGTGAAGTAAGTGTATACCCTTAGGGGGACCTTACCGGATTATAAGAAGAAAACCATCCATTTCACTGTGAAAATTATTAGTGACTGTACCTTTATAGACCTTACACAGGTCCTTACACTATGTTCTACCTTTTAAATTTATAATTTTATTTGTTTAAAGGAACCAATTGATATTAATTGCAGCACGTTGCTTTGCTCTAACATTGAAGTGTTTACATCATTAGAACATCTGTTTTATACTGAGACTCACTACCTCTCATTTTATCACCTATTCCAATAGCGCCATCTCTATATTCCTTTTGTAACACTATTTCTTTGGGAGGTATTGGAAAATCCTCCGACATTTTGGAGATTGGCAGCTTATATGAAACTATAGGTGTTTATTACGTATATAGGGGTATTTATAATTATAATACACGTGTCTTAAACCTATAGGAGCGCTGTTGGGTTAACTAAGAGGTCTACCCCTTTTTAGTTTTCTGTCTTCCACTACATATATATATATATATATATATATATATATACACACACAAAACACACAGAGAAAGTCCAGCATTCACTTACAAGCTCTCAGCTAAGATTAAAAGCAAAAATGGAATGGCTAGTTACCTCATTTGGCCAAGTGAGTGCTGGACTTTCTGTTGTATTTATTTGTTTTGTAATTATCCCTATGGTTCTTGGGGTTCTTCTGGGGTTAACTGCCTGTGACTCTGAGGACAGCACAGCTTCCTGTGAGTGCCAATGAGCACCCGGGGCTGAGCATGTTGCAGGGTCATGGGATGTGTACCCGGTCCGGTATAAGAGCGCAGTCCCCTTCCGTGTTTTGTGTATATACAGTGTATATATATATATATATATATATATATATATATATATATATCAAACAAGACAATGTTAACCGCGCTGTAACACTAAAAATAGTGTATGTCACTTTAAGGATACACAAATCAATACCAATATAAAAGTATAACACATAGGAGATCCCATATATGTCTGAATATGATGTTCTGAGTTCATAAAGTTCATTTCCAGAGATTTAGGGCAGCAGAGACAAATGTGTTGTGAACAGGGGCGTATTATGGCCTAGGCCAACAAGGCCGGTGCCTAGGACAGCAGATTTGGGAGGGACAGCACATCTGCCCTATTCTCTCTCTAAAAGCCAGCACACAGTACAGTGAGTGATAAAGTGCAGGCTTTTACAGAGAAGACAAGGCACGTGCGCTGATTAAGGTCGCTCTTCACAGCCAGTACTCCTTTAAACCATTGATTCATTTAGAGCCGCCGGCATTTTTGCAGTGGAAGCGTTTTTGGTGAGAAACTTGCCCGGGGATATGCTTACAAGGTAAGGCTGGAGGAGAAGACCTTGTGCTGATATGCTGCCTCCACTTGTCAGCTGTGGTGGTTCTGCAAGCGCAGTGCTTATTGCAGGTCTTAGTAAATAACAGATTGGATGTGTCTGCGCAATGCTTAGATCAGCTTGTGATGTCTAATAATAAACTCTCAGTGCTAATGTATGTTAGCTACTAATGGATAACTTTGTCTGCATTTATGAACCACAGAGTAAATAGTAAACTGACACTTAAAAAAGTTTAATTACTTGAATGATGGTAATTACTGTGTGTTGTTGTATGTAAAGGGCAGTGATTGTTTCATAGTGTATTCTTCTTTCCCTCCCTTTCTCTCTCCCTTCCTCCCTCAACTCCCTTCCTCCCGCAACTAAATCCTACTGACTTCCTTATTTCTTTACCTCCCTCCCTGCTTTCCCTCCCTTCTTTCTCTCAACTCCCTCCCTTGCTCCCTTCTTTCAATCCTTTTTTTACCTACCTTTTTGCCCTCTCCCTTTCTCCTCTCCCTTCACCCTTTTCTCTTCTCTCTCTCCCTCCTTTCCCTCCCTTTTCTCCCCCTTCCTTCCCCTTCTTTTCTCTCCCTTCTCTCAGGGAGAAAATGGTATGAGATGCATGCAAATCAAACTGACCCAAAAAAATATTAAGGCGAAAACAGGCCTAAAACCTTTATGGGGGAGGGCAGCAGAATTTTGAGTGCCTAGGGCAGCACAAAACCTAAATACGCCACTGGTTGTGAAGATTCCCAAAAACTTCACCAAGGAACACAAATAAAACCAAAGATAGCGAGGCTGCGCCCCAAAACCGGGATATCAAATAATGTGAAATAAAATAAAACAAAGAAAATGAAGAAAATAGCACTGGAATTGCAGGGTACTATAGCAATGCACTTTCTTCCAATTACCTCAATCAATATGAGGTAAGTAGCCATTATAAGATGATAAGCACAGCTCCCACCAGTCTTCACACTGCTCAATGCATTCAGACAATAGGGGATTCAGGGTGTTCAGTCCGCCGTGCTGCTCCTGAGGTATGGTAGTATATACTTCCACTGGACCACCGCCCTAATGCCACTCACGATGTAGAGTGTTTATGTAAAAACAAAGATACACTAATATGGTGAAGTACGTCTTTATTAGTAACACCAAACACTTTAATTAAGAAATGTTTGCACTCACAAACATAACCTCAATCAGAATGAGGTAAGGATAAAACATAAAGCTATACAGGTTGAGAAGCGGATTCGTATAGTGCAGTCCCAGATCATGAGTGAAGTACACTCAATATCAGAAAGCATTCAAAGTCCCTGACACGTTTCAAAGTTACCTTCTTCATCAGAGGGATAATATGCTTATGACACCATTGAGTATTTAAGACAGCGGCATTAAAATGGGTCCGGAAACCTGGGCATTTAATTGGATCTTAGATTTGATCACTGATTAGCCAAAATGTAATCATGTGACCATGTATACAATGAATCTAGGATATTAAGGAGGACTGACTTTACAGCCGTGTATGTAAGAATACCCATATATCTATATAGATAAAATTTCTAAATACATAAATACAATGAACATTGATACTATCATTTATAATTAATACATGTATTACAAAAGAAAATACAAGCACAGGTATATAAAATATGTACAAAACGACAAGATATCTAGAACTTAAATGGTCATGTGATATCGTAACAGGACCCAAGGCAGGGAAAATTTAAGATGGAATCCTAATATCTATCTCTTGTTAACACACTATCAATAGAAATACAGGTATTATAATTCTATGTGTTGCATCACAACTTATTAAGAACACAATTATACATACTACAGACTATATAAAATATCAATGAAATGATTAAAATGTACATAACATGCAATGTTAAAAAACAAGTATTTTGTATAATAATAATAACATAATTAATTCTCATAAATAAGATGGGTATAGCAGCTCAACAATACAGTTAAGAACAGAGAAATGAAAAATATAATGTATAAAAATACCCTAATATATAAGACATATAATAAAACCACATAGTAAAACCAAACACTGTCTTATTACTAGAAGTGTTTGCAAGCAAAAGCATAAATATACACACAGAAATATACATGTGTGCATGTATGTATATACAACCCCACATATGTTTAGGCAATCTATCACCTAGATTTAGAGTTCTGCGTTAGCCGTCAAAACCAGCTATAAGGGGTCCTAACGCTGCTTTTTACCACAGCCGCAGAAAAAAGTCAGGAGTTAAGAGCTTTATGGGCTGACGCCGGTTTATAAAGCTCTTAACTACTGTGCTCTAAAGTACACTAACACCCATAAACTACCTATGTACCCCTAAACCGAGACCCCCCCACATCGCCGCCACTATAATAAAATTTTAACCCCTAATCTGCTGACCGGACACCGCCGCCACCTACATTATCCCTATGTACCCCTAATCTGCTGCCCCTAACATCGCCGACACCTATATAATATTTATTAACCCCTAATCTGCCGACCGGACCTCGCCGCCACTATAATAAATGTATTAACCCCTAAACCGCCTCACTCCTGCCTCGCAAACCCTATAATAAATTTTATTAACCCCTAATCTGTCCTCCATAACATCTGCGACACCTAACTTCAAGTATTAACCCCTGTTCCGATCAGCCAATAGAATGCAAGCTCAATCTGATTGGCTGATTGGATCAGCCAATCCGATTGAACTTGAATCTGATTGGCTGATTCAATCAGCCAATCAGATTTTTCCTACCTTAATTCCGATTGGCTGATAGAATCCTATCAGCCAATCGGAATTCGAGGGACGACATCTTGGATGACGTCATTTAAAGGAACCTTCATTCGGTGTTGGGACGTCATTAGAAGAGGATTGATCCGTGCTGGCTGCTTCAAGATGGACCCGCTCCACTCCTGTTTTCATATGTTTTAAAAATACCTCTGTATGCAGAGGGTTTTAAATGTGAGTTTGTATTTGTCTGTACTAATATATATGTAATATTAATAAACTGTATTACACTATATATCTTTTTCTGACTTTCTTGCATGATTTGGGGAAACCTATTGGAAGTTCACTTCTACCAGGACACCAAGACAGGCACAAGCTCCTATCCAGAAAGAAAGTTCCTCCTGCCAGAGACTGCATATTCAAGAGGCAATACCTTTGCACAACATTTCTGAATCATCCTTACCTCATTTGATTGAGGGTCTGTGAAGTAAGTGTATACCCTTAGGGGGACCTTACCGGATTATAAGAAGAAAACCATCCATTTCACTGTGAAAATTATTAGTGACTGTACCTTTATAGACCTTACACAGGTCCTTACACTATGTTCTACCTTTTAAATTTATAATTTTATTTGTTTAAAGGAACCAATTGATATTAATTGCAGCACGTTGCTTTGCTCTAACATTGAAGTGTTTACATCATTAGAACATCTGTTTTATACTGAGACTCACTACCTCTCATTTTATCACCTATTCCAATAGCGCCATCTCTATATTCCTTTTGTAACACTATTTCTTTGGGAGGTATTGGAAAATCCTCCGACATTTTGGAGATTGGCAGCTTATATGAAACTATAGGTGTTTATTACGTATATAGGGGTATTTATAATTATAATACACGTGTCTTAAACCTATAGGAGCGCTGTTGGGTTAACTAAGAGGTCTACCCCTTTTTAGTTTTCTGTCTTCCACTACATATATATATATATATATATATATATATATATATATACACACACAAAACACACAGAGAAAGTCCAGCATTCACTTACAAGCTCTCAGCTAAGATTAAAAGCAAAAATGGAATGGCTAGTTACCTCATTTGGCCAAGTGAGTGCTGGACTTTCTGTTGTATTTATTTGTTTTGTAATTATCCCTATGGTTCTTGGGGTTCTTCTGGGGTTAACTGCCTGTGACTCTGAGGACAGCACAGCTTCCTGTGAGTGCCAATGAGCACCCGGGGCTGAGCATGTTGCAGGGTCATGGGATGTGTACCCGGTCCGGTATAAGAGCGCAGTCCCCTTCCGTGTTTTGTGTATATACAGTGTATATATATATATATATATATATATATATATATATATATATATATATATATCTCAAACAAGACAATGTTAACCGCGCTGTAACACTAAAAATAGTGTATGTCACTTTAAGGATACACAAATCAATACCAATATAAAAGTATAACACATAGGAGATCCCATATATGTCTGAATATGATGTTCTGAGTTCATAAAGTTCATTTCCAGAGATTTAGGGCAGCAGAGACAAATGTGTTGTGAACAGGGGCGTATTATGGCCTAGGCCAACAAGGCCGGTGCCTAGGACAGCAGATTTGGGAGGGACAGCACATCTGCCCTATTCTCTCTCTAAAAGCCAGCACACAGTACAGTGAGTGATAAAGTGCAGGCTTTTACAGAGAAGACAAGGCACGTGCGCTGATTAAGGTCGCTCTTCACAGCCAGTACTCCTTTAAACCATTGATTCATTTAGAGCCGCCGGCATTTTTGCAGTGGAAGCGTTTTTGGTGAGAAACTTGCCCGGGGATATGCTTACAAGGTAAGGCTGGAGGAGAAGACCTTGTGCTGATATGCTGCCTCCACTTGTCAGCTGTGGTGGTTCTGCAAGCGCAGTGCTTATTGCAGGTCTTAGTAAATAACAGATTGGATGTGTCTGCGCAATGCTTAGATCAGCTTGTGATGTCTAATAATAAACTCTCAGTGCTAATGTATGTTAGCTACTAATGGATAACTTTGTCTGCATTTATGAACCACAGAGTAAATAGTAAACTGACACTTAAAAAAGTTTAATTACTTGAATGATGGTAATTACTGTGTGTTGTTGTATGTAAAGGGCAGTGATTGTTTCATAGTGTATTCTTCTTTCCCTCCCTTTCTCTCTCCCTTCCTCCCTCAACTCCCTTCCTCCCGCAACTAAATCCTACTGACTTCCTTATTTCTTTACCTCCCTCCCTGCTTTCCCTCCCTTCTTTCTCTCAACTCCCTCCCTTGCTCCCTTCTTTCAATCCTTTTTTTACCTACCTTTTTGCCCTCTCCCTTTCTCCTCTCCCTTCACCCTTTTCTCTTCTCTCTCTCCCTCCTTTCCCTCCCTTTTCTCCCCCTTCCTTCCCCTTCTTTTCTCTCCCTTCTCTCAGGGAGAAAATGGTATGAGATGCATGCAAATCAAACTGACCCAAAAAAATATTAAGGCGAAAACAGGCCTAAAACCTTTATGGGGGAGGGCAGCAGAATTTTGAGTGCCTAGGGCAGCACAAAACCTAAATACGCCACTGGTTGTGAAGATTCCCAAAAACTTCACCAAGGAACACAAATAAAACCAAAGATAGCGAGGCTGCGCCCCAAAACCGGGATATCAAATAATGTGAAATAAAATAAAACAAAGAAAATGAAGAAAATAGCACTGGAATTGCAGGGTACTATAGCAATGCACTTTCTTCCAATTACCTCAATCAATATGAGGTAAGTAGCCATTATAAGATGATAAGCACAGCTCCCACCAGTCTTCACACTGCTCAATGCATTCAGACAATAGGGGATTCAGGGTGTTCAGTCCGCCGTGCTGCTCCTGAGGTATGGTAGTATATACTTCCACTGGACCACCGCCCTAATGCCACTCACGATGTAGAGTGTTTATGTAAAAACAAAGATACACTAATATGGTGAAGTACGTCTTTATTAGTAACACCAAACACTTTAATTAAGAAATGTTTGCACTCACAAACATAACCTCAATCAGAATGAGGTAAGGATAAAACATAAAGCTATACAGGTTGAGAAGCGGATTCGTATAGTGCAGTCCCAGATCATGAGTGAAGTACACTCAATATCAGAAAGCATTCAAAGTCCCTGACACGTTTCAAAGTTACCTTCTTCATCAGAGGGATAATATGCTTATGACACCATTGAGTATTTAAGACAGCGGCATTAAAATGGGTCCGGAAACCTGGGCATTTAATTGGATCTTAGATTTGATCACTGATTAGCCAAAATGTAATCATGTGACCATGTATACAATGAATCTAGGATATTAAGGAGGACTGACTTTACAGCCGTGTATGTAAGAATACCCATATATCTATATAGATAAAATTTCTAAATACATAAATACAATGAACATTGATACTATCATTTATAATTAATACATGTATTACAAAAGAAAATACAAGCACAGGTATATAAAATATGTACAAAACGACAAGATATCTAGAACTTAAATGGTCATGTGATATCGTAACAGGACCCAAGGCAGGGAAAATTTAAGATGGAATCCTAATATCTATCTCTTGTTAACACACTATCAATAGAAATACAGGTATTATAATTCTATGTGTTGCATCACAACTTATTAAGAACACAATTATACATACTACAGACTATATAAAATATCAATGAAATGATTAAAATGTACATAACATGCAATGTTAAAAAACAAGTATTTTGTATAATAATAATAACATAATTAATTCTCATAAATAAGATGGGTATAGCAGCTCAACAATACAGTTAAGAACAGAGAAATGAAAAATATAATGTATAAAAATACCCTAATATATAAGACATATAATAAAACCACATAGTAAAACCAAACACTGTCTTATTACTAGAAGTGTTTGCAAGCAAAAGCATAAATATACACACAGAAATATACATGTGTGCATGTATGTATATACAACCCCACATATGTTTAGGCAATCTATCACCTAGATTTAGAGTTCTGCGTTAGCCGTCAAAACCAGCTATAAGGGGTCCTAACGCTGCTTTTTACCACAGCCGCAGAAAAAAGTCAGGAGTTAAGAGCTTTATGGGCTGACGCCGGTTTATAAAGCTCTTAACTACTGTGCTCTAAAGTACACTAACACCCATAAACTACCTATGTACCCCTAAACCGAGACCCCCCCACATCGCCGCCACTATAATAAAATTTTAACCCCTAATCTGCTGACCGGACACCGCCGCCACCTACATTATCCCTATGTACCCCTAATCTGCTGCCCCTAACATCGCCGACACCTATATAATATTTATTAACCCCTAATCTGCCGACCGGACCTCGCCGCCACTATAATAAATGTATTAACCCCTAAACCGCCTCACTCCCGCCTCGCAAACCCTATAATAAATTTTATTAACCCCTAATCTGTCCTCCATAACATCTGCGACACCTAACTTCAAGTATTAACCCCTGTTCCGATCAGCCAATAGAATGCAAGCTCAATCTGATTGGCTGATTGGATCAGCCAATCCGATTGAACTTGAATCTGATTGGCTGATTCAATCAGCCAATCAGATTTTTCCTACCTTAATTCCGATTGGCTGATAGAATCCTATCAGCCAATCGGAATTCGAGGGACGACATCTTGGATGACGTCATTTAAAGGAACCTTCATTCGGTGTTGGGACGTCATTAGAAGAGGATTGATCCGTGCTGGCTGCTTCAAGATGGACCCGCTCCACTCCGGATGGAAGAAGATAGAAGATGCCGCCTGGATGAAGACTTCCAACCCTCTGGAGGACCTTTTCTGGCCAGATAGGATGAAGACTTCGGACCCTCTTCTGGACGGATCGGATGGTACCCGGCTTTGTGAAGACAAGGTAGGAAGATCTTCAGGGGCTTAGTGTTAGGTTTTTAAAGGGGGGTTTGGGTGGGTTAGATTAGGGGTATGTGGGTGGTGGGTTGTAATGTTGGGGGGGTATTGTATGTTTTTTTTAAAGGCAAAAGAGCTGATTTCTTTAGGGCATGCCCCGCAAAAAGCCCTTAACTTTTTATTTTAGATTAGGGTAGGGCATTTTTTTATTTTGGGGGGCTTTGTTATTTTTTTAGGGGGCTTAGAGTAGGTGTAATTAGTTTAAAAAAAAATTATTTTTTGTAATTTAGTGTTTGGTTTTTTTATAATTTAGTTTAGTTGATTTAATTGTAGGTAATTACAGGTAGTTTAGTTAATTAATTTATTGATAGTGAAGTGTTAGGTTTAATTGTAACTTAGGTTAGGATTTATTTTACAGGTAATTTTGTAATTATTTTAACTAGGTAGCTATTAAATAGTAAATAACTATTTAATAGCTATTGTACCTGGTTAAAATAAATACAAAGTTGCCTGTAAAATAAATATAAATCCTAAAATAGCTACAATGTAATTATTAGTTATATTGTAGCTATATTAGGGTTTATTTTACAGGTAAGTATTTAGCTTTAATTAGGATTAATTTTTTTAATAAGATTTAATTTATTTCGTTAGAATAAAATTATATTTAACTTAGGGGGGTGTTAGGGTTAGGGTTAGACTTAGCTTTAGGGGTTAATACATTTATTAGAGTAGCGGCGAGGTCCGGTCGGCAGATTAGGGGTTAATACTTGAAGTTAGGTGTCGCAGATGTTAGGGAAGGCAGATTAGGGGTTAATAAAATTTATTATAGGGTTTGCGAGGCGGGAGTGAGGCAGTTTAGGGGTTAATACATTTATTATAGTGGCGGCGAGGTCTGGTCGGCAGATTAGGGGTTAATAAGTGTAGGTAAGGGGTTAATAAGTGTAGGGTAGCGCTAATAAAAGCAAAGAGCTCTAAATATATACGGTATATCTATACTGATATACAGGGAGTGCAGAATTATTAGGCAAGTTGTATTTTTGAGGATTAATTTTATTATTGAACAACAACCATGTTCTCAATGAACCCAAAAAACTCATTAATATCAAAGCTGAATAGTTTTGGAAGTAGTTTTTAGTTTGTTTTTAGTTATAGCTATTTTAGGGCGATATCTGTGTATGCAGGTGACTATTACTGTGCATAATTATTAGGCAACTTAACAAAAAACAAATATATACCCATTTCATTTATTTATTTTTACCAGTGAAACCAATATAACATCTCAACATTCACAAATATACATTTCTGACATTCAAAAACAAAACAAAAACAAATCAGTGACCAATATAGCCACCTTTCTTTGCAAGGACACTCAAAAGCCTGCCATCCATGGATTCTGTCAGTGTTTTGATCTGTTCACCATCAACATTGCGTGCGGCAGCAACCACAGCCTCCCAGACACTGTTCAGAGAGGTGTACTGTTTTCCCTCCTTGTAAATCTCACATTTGATGATGGACCACAGGTTCTCAATGGGGTTCAGATCAGGTGAACAAGGAGGCCATGTCATTAGATTTTCTTCTTTTATACCCTTTCTTGCCAGCCACGCTGTGGAGTACTTGGACGCGTGTGATGGAGCATTGTCCTGCATGAAAATCATGTTTTTCTTGAAGGATGCAGACTTCTTCCTGTACCACTGCTTGAAGAAGGTGTCTTCCAGAAACTGGCAGTAGGACTGGGAGTTGAGCTTGACTCCATCCTCAACCCGAAAAGGCCCCACAAGCTCATCTTTGATGATACCAGCCCAAACCAGTACTCCACCTCCACCTTGCTGGCGTCTGAGTCGGACTGGAGCTCTCTGCCCTTTACCAATCCAGCCACGTCCCATCCATCTGGCCCATCAAGACTCACTCTCATTTCATCAGTCCATAAAACCTTAGAAAAATCAGTCTTGAGATATTTCTTGGCCCAGTCTTGACGTTTCAGCTTGTGTGTCTTGTTCAGTGGTGGTCGTCTTTCAGCCTTTCTTACCTTGGCCATGTCTCTGAGTATTGCACACCTTGTGCTTTTGGGCACTCCAGTGATGTTGCAGCTCTGAAATATGGCCAAACTGGTGGCAAGTGGCATCTTGGCAGCTGCATGCTTGACTTTTCTCAGTTCATGGGCAGTTATTTTGCGCTTTGGTTTTTCCACAAGCTTCTTGCGACCCTGTTGACTATTTTGAATGAAACGCTTGATTGTTCGATGATCACGCTTCAGAAGCTTTGCAATTTTAAGAGTGCTGCATCCCTCTGCAAGATATCTCACTATTTTTGACTTTTCTGAGCCTGTAAAGTCCTTCTTTTGACCCATTTTGCCAAAGGAAAGGAAGTTGCCTAATAATTATGCACACCTGATATAGGGTGTTGATGTCATTAGACCACACCCCTTCTCATTACAGAGATGCACATCACCTAATATGCTTAATTGGTAGTAGGCTTTCGAGCCTATACAGCTTGGAGTAAGACAACATGCATAAAGAGGATGATGTGGTCAAAATACTCATTTGCCTAATAATTCTGCACTCCCTGTAATGATGTATAAATGTAGTTTTAAAAAGAAATATATCTGTGTAGATCGAATAATAAAATTTAATATACAATAATAGGATAACAGTATAGTGCCAGCACTAGTTTAAAACAATGTGATGATATAAGACATAAAATATAAAATCAAATAGCGGTTCCAGGTTACTGGCACACAAACAATCTGTATTGTATTGCAACTATAGAGATATAAGAGCAAGAAAAAAAGCTGGCTTGCTAGATACTTTTGTCAGCATGAAACTGCAAGTGTGTCCGTATTAGATATGGAGCAATGTTCTCAAATTGGGCACACAAATTACCGTCTCTGATGTGTGTAAAGTTGTCCGTTGTTATTAAGTCCCGTGACTTTGTGCAGAGTGATTCTCCTGGTGTGAACGAAACAAGTAGAGAGAACAAAAATCTCTTCTAACATCAAAAAATCTTTTCTAACATTAATATTTTCTTTTTATCTAGGCACATTAATCTATGCCCTACCAAAAACAACATAAAAAATCTCTAAGAGTTTTCAAAATCTTTAAGAGTTCTTCTTCATCTCTTTCCTCTAATTCATACTCATATTTAATTGATATATTTTTTCAATCAACCCGAAGTAGTAATAGACAACCTAGAGTAGTTATTATATATAATGCTGATAAGCTTCCAAAATAAAATATTTTATATATTCTTACATTTATTTTATTTTTTACATATCCAAGTCAGATTAGTTAAATTCAAATAACATCCGGTCCAAAACATATATCTGATCCATACTAAATGGTTTAAAGTTCATATGTGATATCATATATTCCAATATCATTAAAAAGATATCACATGAAATTGAACTAATACTTTACTTAACATTTTTATGGTCTATTACATTAACCCCATTTAAATTCATCAATCTAACTAAAGCGCTCTCATATAAAGCACTTTTTCTCTATCTACATATTTCGAAACATTGTTTCTTATCTGATGCTTTAAAGTGTCTTCTCCATTCTCTTTGTATTTTTATTTTTATTTTGTCTTATCTGATTCTATTTATAAATATATTTCCATTAAACTGGTTGTAATCACAACCGGAACAAACATTTCCGACTTTTAAATCAAACATCAGTCTACTGTTAAAAACATAGTGCTTACTGACTCTATATATTTGACTATTGTCGTCATTTTTCTAAGGTGTATATGGAATCAGCAATAATATGAATACATGCACTATAGGAAAATACGGTATCACATAGATAAGTTTTTTCTAAGTTCAAACACATTACACCTTTGAGAGATCGATACAGAATACTTGCACGCTATATATTTATGCTTTATATTTATTTTTTGTGTAACTCATTATATATGTGTAGACACATTTGTTATGCTACTTATAACCAATGTATTTAAAGAAAAAGTTTCCCATACAAATGGAAAACATCTGACACGCTTTCAAACTTGAATGGCATCAAACACACCTGTGAATCTGATTGGAAACACACCCACCAAGGAGGGAACCTCTCAACCAATAAGGAAGATGTTACAGACATTTAAACCTGGATCACAACAGAACGAGCATCTTGATAAAGGCCTATTGGGCTGAAACGCGTAGATTTGCTCGTCTACTTTCAATCCTTACCTTTGATACAAGTGGTTACAGTAGGTACGGTGCAATATCCCTCTCACACAATCTAGAGTGGCTGATATATGCTTAATAATCCGACCCATGATCTGCTTACCGCTTGTGTCTATTTGACGATTACCTTAAAACTTCTGAGGTTTCAAGCAAGCTCCTGACTCTCATACTGGTAAGGGTAATAGGACTCATTTGGTATAGCTGTGAAACAAATCATCAGAAGCCAGCTAATACCTCGGTCCCAGGACCTACCCTTATACCTGCCACTGTGGCCATTATCTAAGGACGCTGCAAGATTATTCATTATAAGCACTGAAGAATCACATAAATTAATAGCGTGCTTTCTATACCAATACTTGTTTCGTTCACACCAGGAGAATCACTCTGCACAAAGTCACGGGACTTAATAACAACGGACAACTTTACACACATCAGAGACGGTAATTTGTGTGCCCAATTTGAGAACATTGCTCCATATCTAATACGGACACACTTGCAGTTTCATGCTGCCAAAAGTATCTAGCAAGCCAGCTTTTTTTCTTGCTCTTATATCTCTATAGTTGCAATACAATACAGATTGTTTGTGTGCCAGTAACCTGGAACCGCTATTTGATTTTATATTTTATGTCTTATATCATCACATTGTTTTAAACTAGTGCTGGCACTATACAGTTATCCTATTATTGTATATTAAATTTTATTATTCGATCTACACAGATATATTTCTTTTTAAAACTACATTTATACATCATTATATCAGTATAGATATACTGTATATATTTAGAGCTCTTTGCTTTTATTAGCGCTACCCTGCACTTTTTTCCATGTTTTATCTCATTAGCGATTTGGAGATTCGTTAATGTTCTGGGTTAGCTACAGAGCCTGAGAGTGTTAGTATCTTTTACACTATTCCTTTTCAGGTTAATAAGTGTAGGTAAGGTAGCGGCGATGTTGGGGGGGCAGATTAGGGGTTAATAAATATAATATAGGGGTCGGCGATGTTGTGGGCAGCAGATTAGGGGAACATAGGTATAATGTAGGTTGCGGCGGTGTCCGGAGCGGCAGATTAGGGGTTAATAATAATATGCAGGGGTCAGCGATAGCGGGGGCGGCAGATTAGGGGTTAATAAGTATAAGGTTAGGGATGTTTAGACTCGGGGTACATGTTAGAGTGTTAGGTGCAGACTTAGAAACTGTTTCCCCATAGGAAACAATGGGGCTACGTTAGGAGCTGAACGTTTTTTTTTCAGCCCAAACTTCCCCATTGTTTTCTATGGGGGAATCGTGCATGAGCACGTTTTTCAAGCTAGTCGCTACCGTAAGCAACGCTGGTATTGAGAGTTGAAGTGGCGGTAAATATGCCTGTATGCTCCCTTTTTGGAGCCTAACGCAGCCTTTCAGAGAACTCTCAATACCAGCGTTATTTAAAAGGTGCGGGGGAAAAAAAACACGTGTAGCTAATGCACCCCTTTGGCCGCAAAACTCTAAATCTAGCCGTATGTAATTTGGGGAATAATATTTATATATACTGTATATATATATATATATATATATATATATATATATATATATATATATATATATATATATAGTAAATCAAAAATGTATGTAGATGATTAAATATGCTCAAAACACAGTACAACATGACAGTTAAGTATATCAGTGGCAGGCAAAAAATGGAGAAATGCTCGCCTAGATTACGAGTTTTGTCGGTAAAAACTTGCGGAGCTAACGCTCCTCTTTTTTCCAGCGCACCCTTAAGCCAATACTGGTATTACGAGTTTTCTGAATGGCTGCGTTAGCCTCAGAAAAGTGAGTGTTGAGCCAAATTTAGCTCCACTTCTACCCTCAATACCAGCGTTGCTTATGGTAGTGGTAAGCTGGAAAAACGTGCTCATGCACGATTTCCCCATAGGATACAATGGGACTGAGCTGGCTGAAAAAAACCTAACACCTGCAAAAAAGCAGCGTTCAGCTCCTAACGCAGCCCCATTGTTTCCTATGGGGAAACACTTTTTAAGTCTACATCTAACACCCTAACATGAACCCCGAGTCTAAACACCCCTAACCTTACACTTATTAACCCCTAATCTGCTGCCCCCGCTATCGCTGACACCTACATTATATTATTAACCCCTAATCTGCCGCTCCGGACACTGCCATCTACATTATAGCTATGAACCCCTTATCTGCTGTCCCTAACATCGCTGACACCTATATTATATTTATTAACCCCTAATCTGTCCCCCCAACATCGCCGCCACCTACCTACAATTATTAACCCCTAATCTGCTGCCCCCAACGTCGCCGCTACTATAATAAAGTTATTAACCCCTAAACCTAAGTCTAACCCTAACCCTAACACCCCCCTAAATTAAATATAATTTAAATAAAACAAAACAAATTTACTATAATTAAATAAATTATTCCTATTTAAAAATAAATACTTACCTATAAAATAAAACATAAGATAGCTACAATATAACTAATAGTTACATTGTAGCTATTTTAGGATTTATATTTATATTACAGGCAACTTTGTATTTATTTTAACTAGGTACAATAGCTATTAAATAGTTAATAACTATTTAATAGCTACCTAGTTAAATAATTACAAAATTACCTGTAAAATAAATCCTAACCTAAGTTACAAATACACCTAACACTACACTATCAATAAATTAATTTAATAAACTACAATTATCTAAACTAAAATACAATTAATTAAACTAAAGTAAATTACAAAAAATAAAAAAATTGTACAAGAATTTTAATCTAATTACACCTAATCTAAGCCCCCTAATAAAAAAAAAAAAAGCACCCCAAAATAATAAAATTCCCTACCCTATATTAATTACAAAAGTAATCAGCTCTTTTACCAGCCCTTAAAAGGGCTCTTTTGCGGGGCATTACCCCAAAGTAATCAGCTCTTTTACCTGTAAAATAAAATACAAGACCCCCACAACATTACAACCCACCACCCACACACCCCTACTCTAAAACCCACCTGATCCCCCCTTAAAAAACCTAACACTACCCCATTGAAGATCACCCTACCTTGAGCCATGTTCACCCAGCCAGGCACCGATGGGCCAGAAGAGGACATCAGCCAATCGGATTGAAGTTCAATCCGACTGGCTGATTGGATCAGCCAATAGAATGCTAGGTCAATTCTATTGGCTGATCCAATCAGCCAATCGGATTGAACTTCAATCCGATTGGCTGATTACATCAGCCAATCGGATTTTTCCTACCTTAATTCCGATTGGCTGATATAATCCTATCAGCCAATCGGAATTTGAGGGACGCCATCTTGGATGACGTCATATAAAGGAACCTTCATTCATCGTTAGTCATCGGGAAGAAGAGGATGCTCTGCGTCGGAAGTCTTGAAGATGGACCCGCTCCGTGCTGGATGGATGAAGATAGAAGATTGCGCTTGGATGAAGACTTCTGCTGGATGGAGGACCTCTTCTGCCCCGATTGGATGAAGACTTCTGCCACTCCAGATGTCCTCTTCTGGCCCATCGGTGCCCGGCTGGGTGAACACGGCTCAAGGTAGGGTGATCTTCAATGGGGTAGTGTTAGTTTTTTTTTAAGAGGGGATCGGGTGGGTTTTAGAGTAGGGGTGTGTGGGTGGTGGGTTATAATGTTGGGGGGGGATTTTATTTTACAGGTAAAAGAGCTGATTACTTTGGGGCAATGCCCCGCAAAAAGCCCTTTTAAGGGCTGGTAAAAGAGCTGATTACTTTTGTAATTTAGTATAGGATAGGGAATTTTATTATTTTGGGGGGCTTTTTTATTTTATTAGGGGGCTTAGATTAGGTGTAATTAGATTAAAATTCTTGTACAATTTTTTAATTTTTTGTAATTTAGTGTTTGTTTGTTTTTGTAATATAGTTTAGTTTATTTAATTGTATTTTAGTTTAGATAATTGTAGTTTATTTAAGTAATTTATTGATAGTGTAGTGTTAGGTGTATTTGTAACTTAGGTTAGGATTTATTTTACAGGTAATTTTGTAATTATTTTAACTAGGTAGCTATTAAATAGTTATTAACTATTTAATAGCTATTGTACCTAGTTAAAATAAATAAAAGTTGCCTGTAAAATAAATATAAATCCTAAAATAGCTACAATGTAACTATTAGTTATATTGTAGCTATCTTATGGTTTATTTTATAGGTAAGTATTTATTTTTAAATAGGAATAATTTATTTAATTATAGTAAATTTATTTTGTTTTATTTAAATTATATTTTACTTAGGGGGGTGTTAGGGTTAGACTTAGGTTTAGGGGTTAATAACTTTATTATAGTAGCGTCGACGTTGGGGCGGGAGATTAGGGGTTAATAATTGTAGGTAGGTGGCGGCGACTTTGGGGGGGGCGATTAGGGGTTAATAAAAATTTATTATAGTATTTGCGAGGCGGGAGTGCGGCAGTTTAGGGGTTAATACATTTATTATAGTGGCGGCGATGTCCGGTCGGCAGATTAGGGGTTAATAAGTGTAGGTAGGTGGCGGCGACGTTGGGGGGGGCAGATTAGGGGTTAATAAATATAATATAGGTGTCGGCGATGTTAGGGACAGCAGATTAGGGGTTCATAGCTATAATGTAGGTGGCGGCGGTGCCCGGTCGGCAGATTAGGGGTTAAATAATATTATTATAGTGTTTGCAATGTGGGGGGGGGGGGCTCGGTTTAGGGGTTAATAGGTAGTTTATGGGTGTTTGTGTACTTTGTAGCACTGTAGTTAAGAGCTTTATGTTCCGGCGTTAGCCCATAAATCTCTTAACTACTGACTTTTAAATGCGGTAGGAGTCTTGGAGGTAGAGGCTGTACCGCTCACTTCTTCCAAGACTCATAATACCGGCGTTAGGCAAATCCCATTAAAAAGATAGGATACGCAATTGACGTAAGGGGATTTGCGGTAGCCCAAAGTTGAGGAAGAAAAGTGAGTGGTACACCTGTATCTGCCATACTCGTAATACCAGTGGGCGATAAAAAGCAGCGTTAGGACCCCTTAACGTTGCTTTTTAAGGCTAATGCAGAACTCGTAATCTAGGCAACTGTTTGTCTGCAGTTTTAGAATGTTAGTGGAAATTATCACCAAATAGCTTTCTAGGATGTGTTGTGTTATCTCACATGAAGCCTGCTCTGTTCAGGGCTCCTACCTTCCAGCTACGGGGTGTAGCATACACTGCCTCAAACAACAAATGGAACACACTTTGCTCCTGAGAGTCCAGATGATCACCGGTCCCCCGGGAACTATGCAGGTCCGCCTTGAATTTGTACCCCAGTTTGCCAGTGCGGTAGTTATACAGGCTAAAATGCTTCCTCTTTTCAGCAGCAAAACTGATGATCCATATCCACTGTAGAATACTGTGTATTCAGACCAGTAACAGCTTCTCTCAAAAACAGCCTGCTCACCTGACCGCTAAGTACCTGCATCAAACAAACTCCAGCCCATTTCAGCAAGAAAGGAAAATGCCCGGTGTATGAGGATAAGTTTCAAATATAATCAAAGAACAAACCGGCATGGTTCCTTGGTGCTGTTAAAACTGAGCTTTATTTAACCAATTTAAAAGTTTGTCCAGAAGTGTCTGACATGTTTCGGCATGAGTGCATTAATTATAGACCTGATCTTGCTTAAAAAAACAACTTAATTTAAATGAAAGCCTTTGCTTCTATTGTTAGCTCATTATAATCACACAATTAGCTTCTAGTCACATTTAAACAACTATTATACATCTAAAAAAGAATCATGAATACATAGTAGAAACAAAGCTTAGGAGCTCATGGTTACAAGGTTTATCTAGATATATGGTAAATAATATTACCAATGTAGCAAAAAACACACCTTTGCAAAATGTTAAAGGATAAGCAATCATAAAGATACATTAATCCCAATTCATTTGAAACATTGAATTTGCATATACTATAAAAATGCTACAAAAAGTGTAAATACATATATCGCAAAAAGAACTCACTTACTTAGAGCATAATCTAATGCTTGTCCTATGCAATACATTTCTTTTTACTATTCACATGGGATTCTGATCCATACATATACTTAATTTATGGTCTACAAGTGAATATGTTTACTCAAGGCATTAACCTATTCAAAGTCATATTTTAACAGAGAGAATAGACTGGATGTGAATACATTACTGAGAAAACATTGTCAGTAAATTCAGGATAAAAATATACTATTTATATATATACTATTGTTGTAAAAAGTATTGTTTATTCCCAGTAATTGATAATATCAAATACAGATTTATAACCCTTAGGTGTACTTGTGCCTAATGTAAATATCCAAAACGTCTCTCTTTTATGTAATAATTTCACTATGTCACCACCTCGTGAGGGCAGATTAGTTTTTTCGATGACCATCCATTTAAGGGTATAATTTTTACTGTCGTATTTGGTAATGAAGTGGGTGGCCAGTTCAGAGGATTGGTGGCATCTTTTATGTCGGACAGATGCTGTCTAATTCTTTCCCTGACCTCTCGTGTGGTGCATCCCACATACTGTCTAGTACTGCAGGTGCACCAAATGAGATGGACCACATTCTTACTTCTACAATTCACATAGTCCCTGACTGTATATCTTTTGCCATTGTCCAATTTCTCAAAGTAGTCTGACCTGGAACTGAAACTACAGGGTATGCATGGGCCATATCCACATTTATGCATTCCCTTAGTGGTTGGCCATGTCCTATCTCTGGAGTTTGTTGGTAATTTATTCGGGATATGCTGTTTCCTATGTGAGAAGCAACATCCTGATTTGGTGACTTGATATAGTCTATCATCTGCAGCCAACATTGGGATGTTTTTGCGTATTATTTTACACACATCCTCATAATCTGAGGAATATTGGGTCACAAAAGTTACTGGTTGATCTCTGCTATCATATTCTGACCCTATTGTCCTTATTTTGTTTCTATTTTTACTTTTGTCTTTAAGGAGTGAAGTCCTATTTATGGCATCTACCTCAGTCTTAGCTTTTGAGATCACTTCCTGTTTGTAACCTCTTCCTAAGAGTCTATATGTTAATTCTGTAGCTTGTTTGGTATAGTCTGATTCATAAGAACAACTCTGTTTTATTCGTATGAATTGACCTTTAGCTATTGAGTATGGTACCATCTTGGGGTGATTACTCTTCCCATGTAGTAATGTATTACCCGAAATGGGTTTACGGTATACTGATGGCTCAATACAACATTTTCAATGTCAGCTCTAAGTGTTACATCTAGATAATTAATTGTAATTGGATGGTACGCATATGTAAATCTAAGTACCCACAGGTTGTCATTCAAATATGAAACACATCTCTCAATGTTTCCAGTCCAAATAAAAATAAGGTCATCTATAAAATGATAAAAGAGACCTATGTCAGCTCCATAAGGGTTACCATCTCCAAACACGTAGGCACACTCCCACATGCCCATGACCAGATTTGCATATGAGGGGGCAAATTTCTCCCCTATAGCCATGCCCCGCGTCTGGAGGTAGTAACCATTATTAAAGCGGAAAAAAATTGTGAGTTAGAAGAAAATGGGTAACTTCCAATATGTAATTGACAAATTCTTTACTATAAGTAGTTTGTGTGTTTAAATACAACTTAATTGCCTCCAATCCCATCTCATGGGGTATTGAGGAATATAGTGATACTAAATCTATAGTGAGCCACCCATAGTGAGATTTCCATTTAATGTGTTCAAGTTTCTGTAGAAGATGTTTAGTATCTCTAAGATAGCTGTCAAGTCTAACCACCATAGACCGGAGTATACTGTCAAGCCATTTTGAAAGTGGCTCACAAAGGGAACCAATGCCCAACACTATTGGTTTACCCTTTACTCGTTCAATGGACTTATGCAACTTGGGTAAAAAGTGAAATATTGGGATGACAGGTTTATCCACATAAAGGTAATTGACAGTTTCTTTGTCTAGATGTCCTAGATATAAGCCATCATCTAATAAGGGGTTATAGGGTAATACTCTATAGTCATCGGTATTGGTAATTTGTTGCATAACTTCTTCTACATATGAGGACTTATCCCATAGGACCACACTTCCTCCCTTATCTGCAGATCTGATCACTAGATCTTTATTATTTTTTAATTTCTCCAATGATTCTCATTCCTCTTTTGAGAAGTTAGAATTATTGTGATATCTGGATCTTTCTGATAAATTGATAAGGTCAGGCATGTGGGAGTGTGCCTACGTGTTTGGAGATGGTAACCCTTATGGAGCTGACATAGGTCTCTTTTATCGTTTTATAGATGATCTTATTTTTATTTAGACTGAAAGTCACAGAGAAATTGAGAGATTTGTTTCATATTTGAATGACAACGCGTGGGGACTTAGATTTATATATGAGTACCATCCAATTACAATGAATTATCTAGATGTAACACTTAGAGCTGACATTGACAAAGGTTGTATTGAGTCATCAGTATACCGTAAACCCATTTCGGGTGATACATTACTACATGGGAAGAGTAATCACCCCAAGATGGTACCATACTCAATAGCTAAAGGTCAATTCATACCAATAAAACAGAATTGTTCTAATGAATCAGACTATACCAAACAAGCTACATAGTTAACATATAGACTCTTAGAAAGAGGCTACAAAAAGAAAGTGATCTCAAAAGCTAAGACTGAGGTAGATGCCATAAATAGGACTTCACTCCTTAAAGACAAAAGTAAAAATAGAAACAAAATGAGGACAATAGGGTCAGGATATGATAGCAGAGATCAGCCAGTAAATTTTGTGACCCAATATTCCTCAGATTATGAGAATGGGTGTAAAATCATAAGCAAAAACATCCCCATGTTGGCTGCGGATGATAGACTATATAAAGTCACCAAATCAGGATGTCGCTTCTCATATAGGAGAGGCGCTACCATAGGAAACATCATCTCCCGAGTGAATTACCAACAAACTCCAGAGATAGGACATGGCTAACCACTAAGGGAATGCATAAATGTGCATATGGCCCATGCATACCCTGTAGTTTCAGTACCAGGTCAGGCTACTTTGAGAAACTGGACAATGGCAAAAGATATACAGTCAGGGACTATGTGAATTGTAGAAGTAAGAATGTAGTCTATCTCATTTGGTGCACCTGCAATACTAGACAGTATGTGGGATGCACCACACGAAAGGTCAGGGAAAGAATTAGACAGCATCTGTCCGACATAAAAAGATGCCACCAATCCTCTGAACTGGCCACCCACTTCATTACCAAACACAACAGTAAAAATTATACCCTTAAATGGATGGTCATCAGAAAAACTAATCTGCCCTCACGAGGTGGTGACATAGTGAAATTATTACAAAAAAGAGAGGCGTTTTGGATATTTACATTAGGCACAAGTACACCTAAAGGTTATAACTCTATGGCCTAGATTTAGAGTTGGGCGGTAGCCGTCAAAACCAGCGTTAGAGGCTCCTAACACTGGTTTTTACCGCCCTCTGGTATTTGGAGCCAGTCATTAAAGGGTCTAACGCTCACTTTCCAGCCGCGACTTTTCCATACCGCAGATCCCCTTACGTCAATTGCGTATCCTATCTTTTCAATGGGATCTTTCTAACGCCGGTATTTAGAGTCGTGGCTGAAGTGAGCGTTAGAAATCTAACGACAAAACTCCAGCCGCAGAAAAAAAACAGTAGTTAAGAGCTTTCTGGGCTAACGCCGGTTTATAAAGCTCTTAACTACTGTGCTCTAAAGTACACTAACACCCATAAACTACCTATGTACCCCTAAACCGAGGTCCCCCCACATCGCCGCCACTCTATTAAAAATGTTTAACCCCTAATCTGCCGTCCGCACGCCGCCGCAAGGTACGTTATACTTATGTACCCCTAATCTGCTGCCCCTAACACCGCCGACCCCTATATTATATTTATTAACCCCTAATCTGCCCCCCTCAACTTCGCCTCCACCTGCCTACACTTATTAACCCCTAATCTGCCGACCGGACCGCGCCGCTATTATAATAAAGTTATTAACCCCTAATCCGCCTCACTCCCACCTCAATAACCCTATAATAAATAGTATTAACCCCTAATCTGCCCTCCCTAACATCGCCGACACCTAACTTCAGACATTAACCCCTAATCTGCTGACTGGAGCTCACCGCTATTCTAATAAATTTTTTAACCCCTAAAGCTAAGTCTAACCCTAACCCTAACACCCCCCTAACTTAAATATAATTTAAATCTAACAAAATAAATTAACTATTATTAAATAAATTATTCCTATTTAAAGCTAAATACTTTTACTACCTGTAAAATAAACCCTAATATAGCTACAATATAAATTATAATTATATTGTAGCTATTTTAGGATTTATATTTATTTTACAAGGAACTTTGTAATTATTTTAACCAGGTACAGTAGCTATTAAATAGTTAATAACTATTTAATAGTTACCTAGTTAAAATAATTACAAAATTACCTGTAAAATAAATCCTAACCTAAGTTACAATTAAACCTAACACTACACTATCAATAAATAAATTAAATACAATTCCTACAAATAAATACAATTAAATAAACTAACTAAAGTACACAAAATAAAAAAGAACTAAGTTACAAAAAATAAAAAAATATTTAAAAACATTAGAAAAAAATTACAACAATTTTAAACTAATTACACCTACTCTAAGCAGCCTAATAAAATAACAAAGACCCCCAAAATAAAAAAATGCCCTACCCTATTCTAAATTACAAAAGTTCAAAGCTTTTTTACCTTACCAGCCCTTAAAAGGGCCCTTTGCGGGGCATGCCCCAAAGAATTCAGCTCTTTTGCCTGTAAAAAAAAACATACAATACCCCCCCCAACATTACAACCCACCACCCACATACCCCTAATCTAACCCAAACCCCCCTTAAATAAACCTAACACTAAGCCCCTGAAGATCTTCCTACCTTATCTTCACCATGCCAGGTATCACCGATCGTTCCAGGCTCCGAAATCTTCATCCAAGCCCAAGCGGGGGCTGGCGATCCATAATCCGGCGGCTGAAGAGGTCCAGAAGAGGCTCCAAAGTCTTCATCCTATCCGGGAAGAAGAGGCGATCCGGACCGGCAACCATCTTGATCCAATCAGATTGAGCTCGCATTCTATTGGCTGATCGGAACAGCCATTAGAATGCAAGCTCAATCTGATTGGCTGATTGAATCAGCCAATCGGATTGAATTTGATTCTGATTGGCTGATTCCATCAGCCAATCAGAATTTTCCTACTTTAATTCCGATTGGCTGATAGAATCCTATCAGCCAATAGGAATTCGAGGGACGCCATCTTGGATGACGTCCCTTAAAGGAACCGTCATTCGTCGGGAAGTCGTCGGAAGAAGAAGATGGGTCCGCAGTGGAGGTCTTCAAGATGGAGCCGATCGTCATCGGATGAAGATAGAAGATGCCGCTTGGATCAAGATGGTTGGCGGTCCGGATTGCCTCTTCTTCCCGGATAGGATGAAGACTTTGGAGCCTCTTCTGGACCTCTTCAGCCGCCGGATTATGGATCGCCAGCCCCCGCATGGGCTTGGATGAAGATTTTGGAGCCTGGAACGATCGGTGATACCTGGCATGGTGAAGACAAGGTAGGAAGATCTTCAGGGGCTTAGTGTTAGGTTTATTTAAGGGGGGTTTGGGTTAGATTAGGGGTATGTGGGTGGTGGGTTGTAATGTTGGGGGGGGGTATTGTATGTTTTTTTTTACAGGCAAAAGAGCTGAATTCTTTGGGGCATGCCCCGCAAAGGGCCCTTTTAAGGGCTGGTAAGGTAAAAGAGCTTTGAACTTTTGTAATTTAGAATAGGGTAGGGCATTTTTTTATTTTGGGGGTCTTTGTTATTTTATTAGGGGGCTTAGAGTAGGTGTAATTAGTTTAAAATTGTAATTTTTTTCTAATGTTTGTAAATATTTTTTTATTTTTTGTAACTTAGTTCTTTTTTATTTTTTGTACTTTAGTTAGTTTATTTAATTGTATTTATTTGTAGGAATTGTATTTAATTTATTTATTGATAGTGTAGTGTTAGGTTTAATTGTAGATAATTGTAGGTAGTTTATTTAATTTATTTATTGATAGTGTAGTGTTAGGTTTAATTGTAACTTAGGTTAGGATTTATTTTACAGGTAATTTTGTAATTATTTTAACTAGGTAGCTATTAAATAGTTATTAACTATTTAATAGCTATTGTACCTGGTTAAAATAAATACAAAGCTGCCTGTAAAATAAATATTAATCCTAAAATAGCTACAATATAATTATAATTTATATTGTAGCTATATTAGGGTTTATATTACAGGTAAGTATTTAGATTTAAATAGGATTAATTTATTTAATAAGAGTTAATTTATTTTGTTAGATAAAAATTATATTTAACTTAGGGGGGTGTTAGTGTTAGACTTTGCTTTAGGGGTTAATACATTTATTATAGTAGCGGTGAGCTCCGATCGGCAGATTAGGGGTTAATTATTGTGGGTAGCTGGCGGCGACGTTGTGGGGGGCAGATTAGGGGTTAATAAATATAGGGGTCGGCGGTGTTAGGGGCAGCAGATTAGGGGTACATAGGGATAATGTAGGTAGCGGCGGTATACGGAGCGGCAGATTAGGGGTTAAAAAAATATGCAGGTGTCAGCGATAGCGGGGCGGCAGATTAGGGGTTAATAAGTGTAAGGTTAGGGGTGTTTAGACTCGGGGTACATATTAGAGTGTTAGGTTCAGACGTAGGAAGTGTTTCCCCATAGAAAACAATGGGGCTGCGTTAAGAGCTGAACGCTGCTTTTTTGCAGGTGTTATGTTTTTTTTCAGCTCAAACTGCCCCATTGTTTTCTATGGGGATATCGTGCACGAGCACGTTTTTGAAGCTGGCCGCGTCCGTAAGCACCGCTGGTATCTAGAGTTGCAGTGGCGTTAAATTATGCTCTACGCTCCCTTTTTGGAGCCTAACGCACTGAAAACCCAGCCATTCTGTGAACTCTAAATACCAGCGGTATTTAAAAGGTGCGGGAGAAAAAAAGCATGCGTAGCTAACGCACACCTTTGGCCGCCAAACTCTAAATCTAGCCGTGTATTTGATAATATCAATTACTGGGAATAAGCAATACTTTTTACAACAATAGTATATATTACATAGTATATTTTTATCCTGAATTTACTGACAATGTTTTCTCAGTAATGTATTCACATCCGGTCTATTCTCTCTGTTAAAAGATGACTTTGAATAGGTTAATGTCTTGAGTAAACATATTCACTTATAGACCATGAATTAAGTATAAATATGGATCAGAATCCAATGTGAATAGTAAAAAGAAATGTATTGCATAGGACAAGCATAGATTATGCTCTAAGTAAGTGAGTTCTTTTTGCGATATATGTATTTACACTTTTTGTAGCATTTTTATAGTATATGCAAATTAAATGATTCAAATTAATTGGGATTAATGTATCTTTATGATTGCTAATCCTTTTACATTTTGCAAAGGTGTGTTTTTTGCTACAATGGTAATATTATTTGCCATATATCTAGATAAACCTTGTAACCATTAGCTCCTAAAATTTGTTTCTTCTATGTATTTATGATTCTTTTTTATGTATTATAGCCCTTTAAATGTGACTAGAAGCCAATCAATGTAGTGCCAATTTAATGTCAGTGTTTTGAATAGTAACTAAGATCATAATCCCATGTGAATAGTAAAAAGAAATGTATTGCATAGGACAAGCATAGATTATGCTCTAAGTAAGTGAGTTCTTTTTGCGATATATGTATTTACACTTTTTGTAGCATTTTTATAGCATATGCAAATTCAATGTTTCAAATGAATTAGGATTAAGGTATCTTTATGATTGCTTATCCTTTAACATTTGGCAAAGGTGTGTTTTTTGCTACAAAGGTAATAATATTATTTCCCAAATATCTAGACAAACTTTGTAACCTTGAGCTCCTAAACTTTGTTTCTACTATGTATTTATGATTCTTTTTTAGATGTATAATAGCCCTTTAAATGTGACTAGAAGCTAATCAAACAATTAAGAAATGAAAAACTGAGACCTATCACTACTGACCTGATGGATTCTCATATGAGTGAGGGTTGTATAACTTATGAACCCCATACGCTTATGTAACATCTTTTTGATGAATATATCCACACTAATCTTAGGACCAAATCTACTTTTGTTCCTCCCAAAACTATTGGCAATCATATTGACATTTTTGCTAATCTAGTCTTGGAAGACATAGACACACTAGTGAAGCAAAAGAAAAAATTGAGGTATAAAAATAATCTAAATTTTAATGAACGGAAAGCTTTAGCCAGTCTCATGAGTAGATCTGACTTGGCGATCAGACAGGCAGATAAGGGTGGGGGGATAGTCTTGCAAAACATCCAAGACTATCTCATGGAGGCGAATTAAATTTTGAATGACACAACAAATTACAAAATCTTTTGTGGTGATCCAACTTCCAAATTCTATATCCAGTTACAATGTTTTGGAGGGCATGGACATGGGTATTATGAACAAACAAGAAAGAGACTTTTGTCTCCCAAAATACCCATGTACCGCCTTTTATTATCATCTGCCTAAGGTCCACAAGGATCCCCTTAAGCCCCAAAGCAGACCAATTATTGCAGGTATAGGGAGCCTTATGGACTCCCTATTTGCTTACATTGACCATTTTCTGCAAAAATTTGTGATATCTCTTCCATCTTACATTAAAGAGTCTACTGATTTAATATTAAATCAGTAGACTCTTTAATGTAAGATGGAAGAGATATCACAAATTTTTGCAGAAAATGGTCAATGTAAGCAAATAGGGAGTCCACAAGGATCCCCTTAAGCCCCAAAGCAGACCAATTATTGCAGGTATAGGGAGCCTTATGGACTCCCTATTTGCTTACATTGACCATTTTCTGCAAAAATTTGTGATATCTCTTCCATCTTACATTAAAGAGTCTACTGATTTAATATTAAAACTAAAAGCATGTACTCTAGACGATGACTGCTGGTGGGTGACTTGCAATGTAGGGGCTCTCTATTCAAACATACAACATGAAATAGGGATAAGAGCAGTAGGGTCCTACCTTGAACAGGACATATATATGCCCAGTTTACACGTTGATTTTATCATTCAATTAATACGTTTTATTTTACAGCATAATTATTTTTTATACCAAGGCAAATTCTGTCTTCAGATCAAGGGGACGGCCATGGGCACCAGGTTCGCTCCTAGTCTTGCTAACTTGTTTATGGGAAGTTTCGAACAATCATATATTTATGAATCACCATATGAAGCGAACCTGGCGTTATATGGCCGTTACATCGATGATCTTCTATTCATTTTTAAAGGGTCCAAAGAGAGTATTCATGACTTTATAGATCATCTAAACAATAACACCTTTGGGATTTCTTTCACTCAAAACATCAAGAAAGATTAAATTGAATTTCTTTATCTTATCTTGTGGAGGACTGTTGATGGACAAGTCTCCTCCAAAACTTTATTCAAAACTGTGGATTGCAATAGTTTTCTGCATTTTGAGAGCAACCACTATAAATGTTGGAAAATGAATGTCCCTTATGGACAATTCAGAAGAATTAGGAGGAACTGCTCCAAAATAGAAGACTATGATGCACAAGCCCAGGTGATTGGGGTAGATTTTTACAGAAAGTTTACCCACTAGATCTAATCAACCGTGAAATTAAGAGAGTTAGAAATGAAGATAGGACCAGCTATTTTAATAAAAAACATAAAACACAAGAAGCTTTCGAAGAATAAAATCCACCATTGTTCATCACGAGGTATAATTCTAACTACCATGCTATCAACATGATCCTTATGTAACATTGGCCTATTCTGACCAATGACCCTATTCTTAAGAAAATAATAGGTACCAAACCCAAAGTGAAAACCGCTTTAGCACCTAGCAAAATTGTCAGGGATAAATTTCAGGCTGGAAACATTTCATCAACTAACCCCTTGGGCACTAGATCTTCTAGGAATAAAATATCTAAATGTTGTAGAAAATGTTGTGGGATGTGCAGCTCCATTCAGCATGGGGCCTCCACCTTTACATCATACACCACTGGTGAAACTTTTAATATCAAAGGATTTATTACTTGTGAATCATTATTCGTCATATATCGTTTAAATTGTATATGTGGGGTCCAATATGTTGGCCTCACCTGTCGGAAGATCAAAAAAAGATGGGATGAACATGCATATAACATTAAAAATAATTAGAGAGCCCACAGCGTATCTAGACATTGCCTGATTTATCATAAGAAACAAAAAAAATTCTATGAAAATTATACCCATAGAGTTGATTTCCAGACCCATAGGGACGCATTTATGACCCTTAGAAAAACAGAGTCCTATTGGATCACAAAACTGAAAACACTCCAACCCGATGGTCTAAATGAAAATTTGGATATGGTGGCTTTTTGACTTTCTTATGTGAGGTGGTACTAAAAGATGACAAGATTGTAGTTATCTCTTAACAGTTCACAAAGGATCTGTAGAACTAAGTGGGTTATAGGGAGACTATATCATTGATTTATACATGATATACAATGAACATTCTGAATATAGCTGATCATCAAATAGCTTTTGTAAGACTTCTGGCTGGACAGTGGGAGTCACGAATGTGATATTACTGACCCACTTATGAGATATATTAACATTAGCTTCTCATTTGTTTTATCTATTCTTGTTTGTTTTTTTAATCAATTGGGAGATTAAATAATGTCATATGCCATAGATACCAGAATTATATATCTCACTTATAGAATTGATTATCTGTTGGGATGTGTTCTAACTTCATATTAACCCTGCCACACACTATATAGCATATTATGGGGCAAGTCACTTGTTTTTATAATTTTTATAATAATTGTCATAATAATATAATGATATATATAATTCAATATACTTTACACGGGTACACATATAGGGCATCACTACAGTTAATTTACAGTTATAACTTATATTCAATATCAATTATATAGATTATAGCACTTATATTACACATTTTACATCATACATCACATTGAAACACACATAGTTAAATTACACTATTCTGCCACTAAGTTCTATCACTATTACTAGCAATCATATAGATGAATGTGTATTAATTTGATCAACAAATATACCAACTACCAATCTTAACACATTTATATTGTATATGTACATATATATATACAATATACTAATGCACTATATTATATTAATTCACTATTTCAATTAAACACATAGCATATTAGCTTTCACTATTGTAAGTATACACACATTACATCCCCTTTTATTGGATCTCTTTATCTTCTCACTATCAATAGATGATCACTTAGAGTCGAGTTTTTATTCTATCACTAAATACTCTTTCAAAATTAGTATTTTCACTTTCTAATAGGGGCTGGCAGAGGATATAATATCAATATATTTTAGGCACCATTACATCACTATACATATACTATGTTGTAATGGTATAGATGTGTCACAATCACTTATTATTATTATTATATTATAGCACTAATATTGCCATAATGTTCCTATATTGACAGTATACAATACATTATATTAGTTTTTGAGTTATATAGTTCACTATCTAGGGATGCCAGCCAATATACAACCTACTTCATTTTGATATTTATTAGCCAAATATTATGATACGCTCCTATAGGACTTTAAACACGATCGGGGAGATCTTACTATACGTGTTAATTTATATTGCATACTTTGGTATATGTTGTATTATACTTAGGCAGATTCCTCGTTACTATCCATTACAAGTATTAGAGGAAGTTATTTACATTTGTGGACCTGCCCTTTTCTCGGCATTACCTCACATCGATTGGATAACAGGTACTGTAACATATCTCAGCCTAATGTCACTATCCCTTTAAGACTTCCTTCTCTGACTGCTGCATTTGGGCAGTATTCACATTCAGCTTGCTTGCCTGCCTGATTGATCATTCATGCACCTGATTACCTCAGCCTCTTTTTAAGCCTTCTCAGGTCTAATGTGCTGGGCATTAACATTGAAGTTGCGATCCTGAACAACAGAGGTCTGTGACTGTTTCCTGTATGAACTTACCAACTATTCCAAGATACAGCATTTTCTATTACCTATGCTAAATATCATCAAACCGCAAGTATCAAAAATATCTCCATTCTGTTTCCTGGACACAGCTACTTAACAATCTCTGAACTTTATTATAAATCAAGCATACTTTTGGTTATCATCACTCTCTAATTACAACAGCATCTTACTCAGAACTTTATAACTATTTCTCTGCTACAAGTTGTCATTGCTGAAATATCCTGCTGCAAATATGTTAACATATTCTGAACTCTGCATCTATGTGTTCAATTAAAAGCTTTCATGTGATTCTCCAATATATGTTCAAACAGTAATTGATGCCTTAAACTTAACTTTCACCTGTGCTGCTCTGCTAATTACTGACATACAGCTCTTTATAATATTATATACTGTGAACCTGCAACAAACCAAGTTTGCATCTAAATGCACAAACAGTAATTAATGCCTAAACTTGCAGCTTGTCTAAGTACCTGTGCAGCTGTGCTTAAACTCTGACATACAGCTTTATATAATATTATGTACTGTGAACCTGCAACAAACCTTAGTTTGCATCTAAGTGTCAATCTTTTACTAGATTACTCTGAAGCCTGAACATTCCACATTGCTATATTTTTTCTCTCATTGAATCCTGCAGTTACTTCTATTAACTAACTATAAGTCACAGTGAAGTCAGAATATATTGTATACAAATGTTGCACCCTCCATTTATTCTACAATAACTTCTAGCAACTATGAATCACAGAATATCATCTATCCACGTCCAGGATACTCTTCCCCGGGTCAGGGGTCGGTGTCTTCAAATCCCTACCACTGCCCCGAGGGTCTGTGTCCTGAGCGCATGTACACCGGATCATGACAGGTACACACCCCCTAACATACGCAGTTGCCTATGAGATAGGGCCAGAGTGACGGCAACGCTACAAATACAATCTTTCTATATACACGGTATGTTTGTGGTGTTCTAGTAAAAGGTCAATCACTATCAAGATCACACTGTCCACAAACAAGATGTAGACAGGTATCACCTCCTATTATCACTTCGAGTAGAACTATATTATTGTACTTTCAGGGCAAACAACTAAACAAGGGTGCTGTCACTAATACTATGTATCTCTGTATTGAGGTCTTAGCATGTATAGAATATGCTTTGCGGAACACACAAGGGGATATTTTTAGGGGGGGACAGGGGCTCTATGTATAAATGATAATATATATGTTATGTTGTATAGTCCTTGTAAGTTGTACCTACATGCTTTGTGCATGAGAGAGAATATATATTTGCATATGCATGTTTTGATTTCCTGATTTCAAATATTAATCATTTTGAGTTATATATTATTTATTATTTATTGCGATATGTATATGTGAATTTTATGTCCTGTTATATTTTATGTTTTGTTATGTTGATATCGGTTGCTATGTCAACTGAGCAATTGCTAGTCACCTGCTCACTGCAATCCGCCTGGGAGTTTCTTAGTTTACTCATGTTACTATATCAACTAATGAATTGTGAATACACACAGGTGTGAATGTTTAATTGTTTGACCTATCAGAGAATATTTGTAAACTGTTATATAGCAAGTGTTTTTTTCATATTTTGTATTATAGCCTGAGGAAACAGCACTTAGGAGGCTGAGAAACGCGTCGCTTTTTAAATAAAGAATACTTTTTAAGTTATACACTTGCTATTGTGGTATATGCCATTGATATACCTTTGTTGGGAACTTTTGGATTTCTACTGTTGCTGCTGCTGTTTGGCTGCTGCTCGGTTGGAGACACCAGTCTGTTGGGTGACTGTGAGGCCCCAGCCTGCTCATATTGCACCTGGAGGTGCAATCGTTTCTGTAAGTGCAACTTTATTGTATTATTCTGCCCCTTTCTAAATGTTACTGGGTATGGTTGTTTGCCTTTTGTGTTCATACAGGCAACAGACATATTCCTCAAAGGCCATCTGACTAAACACTATTGCTAGCAGCATACAGTGAGCTGGACCACTGCAAAGTTCCAGTCTGCCAAATTAGCACCGCTGGGTGCTTTGTGTTTGTGAGTATTATTATCATCTGGTTCTTTCTACATTTGTTTTGGTGGTACTAGGCCATGGCCTTCTGTAGAAGCTAATCATGTGATTATAATGAGCTTCCAATAGAAGCAAAGGCTTTCGTTTAAATTAAGTTGTTTTTTAAGCAAGATCATGTCTATGATTAAGGCACTCACGCCGAAACATGTCAGACACTTCTGGCCAAACTTTTAAATTGGTTAAATAAAGCTCCATTTTAACAGCACCAAGGAACCATGCCGGTTTGTTCTTTGATTATATATATATATATATATATATATATATATATATATATATATATATATATATATTATGTTAATAAACCAATTAATAACTTAATAGTGTAAGAAACAATACATAGAAGAATAAATACATAACAAGACTACTGTTCCACATAAAGGAGTATTCAATTATAGATAATAGCGCTATTATACTAAAAATGCAGCTAAATCAATATCTTTATTAAGGCCTTTTGGAATCTTTGTCTCTAAAGTATATCCAGAAGGTCTCCTGTTTCCTAAGTGATAGTTCTCTATCTACATTTGGAACTGCTTCAATGAATTCCAAAAATTGTATCCCTCAGGCAGGATGGGTCCTTATTATGGTGTATTTGTAATGGGCAGATAGATTGTGAGATTTCCCCCCATTTTTAATATTGGTTATGTGCTCCAGAAGTCGTTTCTTATATGGTCAAGTCGTGCGGCCCACATATTGAAGGCCACACCCACATTGAAGCAAGTATACAACAAAATCAGTCTTACAGTTTACCAGGGTATTAATTTCCACCACTCTGTTATTAGTATTGGAGGTAATGGTTTTGGTTACTTTATTTTCTGAGTAGTGATGGGTGCATGATATACAATTACACTTAAAAAATCCCCCTGGGATCTCTGTTCAAGCCAATTTGTCTCACACTGATTACTTTCTAATTTACTTGGAGCCAACACCGACTTTAGATATCTACTTTTCTAACTATCGCCTAGATTACGAGTTTTGCGGTAAGGTAAAAAAGCAGCATTAACAGGTCCTAACGCTGCTTTTTTATGCCTGCTGGTATTACGAGTCTTGCAGGTTTAGGGGCACCGCACACTTTTTTGGCCTTACCGCTAACCGACTTACATAAAGTTCGTAAACCCTTTTTTCTTTGGTTCTTCCATAGCGCTGGTTTTACGAGTTTGTCCTTGGAGGCTAAAAAGTGAGCGGTACACTCTATACCTCCAAGATTCGTAACGCATTTTAAAGTTAGTAGTTATGCGTTTCACACTACAACGCTGTAGCATAAAACTCATAACAAATGTGCTAAAAAGTACACTAACACCCATAAACTACCTATTAACCCCTAATCTGCTGCTCCAGACATCGTCGCCACTAGAATAAACATATTAACCCCTAAAACACCACACTCCCGCCTTACAAACACTAGTTAAATATTATTAACCCCTAATCTGCTGTCCCTAACATCGCCGCCACCTACATTATACTTATTAACCCCTAATCTTCCTCTCCGGATATCGCCGTAACCTACATTATATTTATTAACCCCTAATCTGCTGCCCCCAACATCGCCACCACCTACCTACATTTATTAACCTCTAATCTGCCGTCCCCAACGTCGCCGACACTATTCTAAATTTATTAACCCTAACACCCCCTAACTTAAATATAATTTAAATAAATCTAAATACAATTCCTATCATTACCTAAATTATTCCTATTTAAAACTAAATACTTACCTATAAAATAAACCCTAAGCTAGCTACAATATAACTAATAGTTACATTGTATCTAGCTTAGGGTTTATTTTTATTTTACAGGAAAGTTTGTATTTATTTTAACTAGGTAGAATAGTTATTAAATAGTTATTAACTATTTAATAACTAAATAGCTAAAATAAATACAAATTGACCTGTAAAATAAAACCTACCCTATGTTACAATACACCTAACACTACACTACAATTAAATCAATTCCCTACATTAAATACAATTAAATAAATTAAATTAAATTAGCTAAATCAAACAAAAAAAATATTTTTACAGAAAAGAAAAAACAAATTACAAGATCTTTAAACTAATTACACCTAATCTAATAGCCCTATCAAAATAAAAAAGCACCCCCAAAATTAAAAAAAAAACCCTAGCCTAAACTAAACTATCAATAGCCCTTAAAAGGGCCTTTTGCAGGGCATTTCCCCAAAGAAATCAGCTCTTTTACCTGTAAAAAAAAATTACAAACAAACCCCCCAACAGTAAAACCCACCACCCACACAACCAACTCCCCAAATAAAAGCCTAACTAAAAAAAACTAAGCTCCCCATTGCCCTGACAAGGGCATTTGGATGGGCATTGCCCTTAAAAGGGCATTTAGCTCTATTGCTGCCCAAAGCCCTAACCTAAAAAATAAGCCCACCCAATACACCCTTAAAAAATCCTAACACTAACCCCCGAAGATTCACTTAACAGGAAAAGTCTTCATCCAAGCTGCAAGATGTCCTCAACGAAGCCGGCAGAAGTGGTCCTCCAGATGGGCAGAAGTCTTCATCCAGACGGCATCTTCTATCTTCATCCTTCCAACATGGAGCGGCTCCATCTTCAAGACATCCGGTGCAGAGCATCCTCTTCAAACGACTGCTTCTTCAGAATGAATGTACCTTTAAGTGACGTCATCCAAGATGGCGTCCCTTAGATTCCGATTGGCTGATAGAATTCTATCAGCCAATCGGAATTAAGGTAGACAAAATCATATTGGCTGATGCAATCAAAGGATTGAGTTCACATTTTTTTGGCTGATTGGAACAGCCAATAGAATGCCAGCTCAATCCTCAGCTCAGAACGCAAGACTCGTAATCTAGCCGTATACTAGGGCCCACAGAAGTGACATCTTTTAGGAGATCATCCTTTTTCAGGATGTGCCAATGTTTATAAAAGATTTTCTTAATTTAATTTGCTCCCTCATTATATGGGGTGATGATAGAGACACACGATGTGGTATTCATTTGTCTATTCTTACTTGTTTTCTTGGCATTTAAGCCTTTTGTATTAAATATAGGTTTGGAGTTACAATCAAGCAAAGACTTCCTATCCAGATTCTTAACCTTTTCATATAACCTTTGGCAATAAATGTATATTTTAGCAGAAAAGCTTTAGTATTGAAGTCTTCTAATTTGCTACAATTTCTTCTTAAACGTTGAAATTGGCCAAATTTAATATTTTTTATCCATCCTGGATGGTGGCAGCTTTTTGCATTAAGGTACCCGTTGCTGTCAGTTGTTTTTTTATATAATTTCGTACAGATACTATTATTTTCATAGAAAAGAAGAAGATCTAAAAATACAATTTATTTTGTACTACTTTTATCCGTAAAGGTTAAGTTATAATCATTTTTATTAATGAAAGAGATAAAGTTTTTTAGATACATCATCCTCCTTCCAAATGAATAGAATGTTATCAATGAATCTCATTCACGTTACTTGTATTTTCTTTTGTAATACATGTATTAATTATCAATGATAGTATCAATATTCATTGTATTTATATATTTAGAAATTTTATCTATATAGATTTATGGGTATTATTTCATACACGGCTGTAAAGTCAGTCCTCCTTAATATCCTAGATTCATTGTATACACGGTCACGTGATTACATCACATGACCATTTTGGGTCATTGAGTGATCACATCTAAGATCCAATCATCTGGACCCATTTTAATGCTGCTGTCTTAAATACTCAATGGTCTCATAAGCATATTATCCCTCTGATGAAGAAGGTAAGTTTGAAACGCGTCAGGGACTTTGAATGCTTTCTGATATTGAGTGTACTTTACTCCTGATCTGGGACTGCACTATACGAATCCGCTTCTCAACCTGTATAGCTTTGTTTTATCCTTACCTCATTCTGATTGAGGTTATGTTTGTGAGTGCAAACTTTTCTTAATTAAAGTGTTTGATGTTACTAATAAAGACTTACTTCACCATATTAGTGTATCTTTGTTTTTTTGTTTTGTTTTTTTTTTTTAATAATTTTTATTGAGGTAATGAGTAATAACATTAAAGCAATAGATATGTCCAGACACGGATCAAAAACAAGAAATAAGTTATACATTTCTCATATAGGAAACAATATTAGTTAATATGAGTTATAGCGCCACCTCTGGAACCATGAACATAAAATATAAAACAATGTATAGAATATACAGGTGACTGGAACATGTAACAATGATACCTCTATTTTTATACCACAAAACTATTGGTCCCTACCTTTAGATAAGTAAAACTCTATAAAAACATATAATGGTGAGAGGTAGGGAGTTAGCACTGTCTGGCCACACGTGGGCCTTAGCATATGGCGGGGGGGGAAGGGGATGCAGCGGGCAAGAGCCGCTCGAAATGGGGGGAAAAGGGAGAGAGGGAAAAAGGGAGGGCGGAGCCAGTTAGGATGCTGGGGAAGTTACAGTGACTGGGCTATAAAACCTGATAGTGTAAGGAGCTTGAATATGGGGAAAATGCTATATGGTTTCCCTTTTCTTCC